>NC_058506.1:22839817-22897317 GCF_020382885.2 Scatophagus argus | reverse complement strand
CTTCCCCTCCTCCCTGGCAGCTCCTCCCCAGCCGTCGCCTCCCCTCTACATGGACCTGCAGACGGCGTCCTGCCTGCCGCCGGAGCTGCAGGAGGCCCAGCAGCTGCAGGCCCAGTGCGAGTCTCTGTTTCCTGGGGGCTTCGCTGACATCCTGCCCCTCGACGCTCTGGTTCTCCAGCAGTGACGGAACGTGAGAGAACGTCATGAGTTTACACTGAGAACTGCTGAAGTTTAACGTTTGTAAAGAGTGTTTGTATTTATGTGTTGCTATGCTGTCTGAAGCTAACAAAGAGGGCGAATGTCTTTACGGTGTAAATATGAGCTCAACATTTGCAATAAAAAACGAAAAGAACCAACACATTTCTGGCGTCGAATCAAGTGTTTTCTCATTTTTCACCGATCACCAAATCCTGAGCACAGGAAGTCAGTTTATGAAGTCATTTGAGACAAACTGGATTCGCAGAAATCTGAAATGAGATTCGCTCAAAACAAAAACAAAACGTGACAAAATGATTCTACAGCGCAACCAGAACACCAAACAAGAAGTTCGTGTGATTGCCGACAGTCTGTTCAATTCAATTCAATTTTATTTAAAGTGCCAATTCATAACAGAGTTATCTCGAGACACTTTACACGTGTGTAAGCAACACATCGAAATAAAAGAGAAGAGAATCAGAGAGAATCAGGTCCCAGGGCAAAACCCCACACTGAGTCAGCATTCGGCCACAGTGGAGACGAAAAACTGCCTTTTAACAGGCAGAAACCTCCAGCAGAACCAGACTCAGCGTAGACCGCCTTCTGCTGCGACCGGCGGTCTGCCCGCTCTGTCGCTCGTCACCCAACTCCAGCTCTTCTTCATGGGTTGCCTCATCCTGCACCAGGCCGACGATAGCTGCACTCAAACACCACGATGACACGAAATGAAGTAATTATACTGCGACCTTCGTCCCGAGGCAGTTAAAACCCTGTTACTGTAACGCTGAGAAGCCAGATTGAAGTTCAGACCCAGTGAGTCCAGCAGCTCGGCGGGGCTGCGCCTTCACTTTGGTTTTGTGTGAAGGGTCACCTCCAACAGGTAACATCACCTGCAGCTTACAGAAGAACACCAGGTTCCACTTCCAGGTCGTCCGGCTGAGGAAACGGATCCTCGGTGCGCCCAGGCTCGGGCGTGTTGAAGCTAGTCACCAGAGCGGAGCAGAGTGGGTGGAGTCGCTCAGACCTCAGCTGTCAGCTGACTGTGTGCTCTTGTTCTTCAGAGTTTGATCTCCACCAGGTGAAATAAAAAGTTTAAACCCGAGAGTCAGCCTGTTTGCTTATCTCGTCAAAACCCTTCCCTCGTTCCCACGGAGATCCACCTGCGGGCCGGAGGGATGACGTCAGCACCTCCAAACAAACAAACAAACAAGCAGTCACGCTGTGGCTGGTGAGTGTGCTGAGTCATGTGATCCACGTGGAGGAAACCTGTTTTCACTCTGTTTGATGTCGTTTCAATGAGTCAGCACTCTTCTGTGCCGGACGGGTCGACAGAAGAGATGATGAAGCAGATTACGACTCTGAGTGTTTCTGTCAGCAGATCCCACAGACTGCCTGACGGTCAGCGCTCAGATTTCCCACAGTCTGCGAAGTGTTCGGTGGGAAAGAAGGCCCACATTCACCTGATCTGAGGTCAGCTTGCACACAAAACCAACAAAAGCGATGCAGCTGAAATCTGGTCATTTTTGATTATTGGTTAAGCTGGTGATCACTTCTGATCACCAATCAATTATTAGTTTAATGTGTAACGTTTCGGAAAGGAAACGGAGACCATAAAATGTGACACATGGGACAGTTTTCACTGATACAAACGGCATCAGTTTCCTGTCACCAGGCTGTGAGCGACTCAGACACTTTAATGGACGGTTTTGTAAAGGTTTTGTGTGGCTCCGCGGCCTCCCATTGGACAGCAGTGAAGACAGCAGGAGGAATCGTCAGCTGCAGCCTGGACCAGATGAACACGAGCCATTTCATGTACTGGACAACCTGCCGTGTGTACTTTTACTTTTCTTAGTTTAAGTATACTTTGATGACAATACTTGAGTGAAGTTTTAAATGTGGTACTGGAGTCCTCATCCTTTTTCTTCAGTACAGGATTTACTTCTTCCACCTCTGCAGTATTCAGTCACAGCACCGACCAATCACACAGCAGCCACACACACACACACACACACACACACACACACACACGTCAGATCAGGTTAGTGTGAGTGTGTGCATGTTTAGTCATCACATTGTCCTCTGATGTGTGTGTGACAGTAAACAGATGACACACTCTGATCAGCTGATCAATACATCTGATCAACTCTGATTGCTTACACACAACATGAGGAGTGTGTGTGTGTGTGTGAGATGAGTGGATGAAGTCAGCAGCAGAGTAAGTGTGCCGTTTGTTTACACTCGTCCACAGACAGATTAGCCCTCAGGACACACACACGAGTGAGTGTGTGTGTGTGTGTGTGTGTGTGCGTGCTTTCAGACGGCTGAAGCTGATGAGCAGTATTGTCACAATAAACAGAACAGAAACAGAGTGTTTCAGTGTGTGTGTGTGTGTGTGTGTGTGTGTGTTTATCTTAATTTTCATCAAACTGTTTGTGACACAACATGAGGAGGGGCGCTGAGAGTGTGCCGTGTGTTTACGGCCACACGCCTCATCAGCATGGTGGCAAAACACACACACCACACACGCACACACACACTTTGATCGGCCATTTTCATGAGACCACAGGATTTGAACGTCACTCTGGGTGGTCAGAAAAACCCATCAGACTCAAATCTGAAACAAAGTCAGACGCTTTACTGTGGCACAAGTACTGTAAGAATACTAGCAAGCTGTACTTAAAGTACTCATGTTGCAGTACAGTGTGTGTTCCTGCAGCATCTGATGTGGCAGTGGGTTAATCTTCCTGCTGGATGCTTTAATCTCCAGCACAGCATCAGATTCTGTCCTGTGAAGACCACCGACTCTACATGGACAAAAGTATTGGGCCAGCTGTCCATCACACCAACAGGGACTTTAATGACGTCTCATTGTAAACACACAGACAGCTTTGCAGCTCTAACAGCTTCCACTCTTCTGTGAAGGCTTTCCACAACATGTTGGAGTGTTTCTGTGGGAGTTTGTGCCCATTCATGCAGTAGAGCATTTGTGAGGTCACACACTGATGTTGGACCAAAAGGCCTGGCTCACAATCTCCGTTCCAGTTCATCCCAAAGGTGTTGGATGGGGTTGAGGTCAGGGCTCTGTGTGGGCCAGTCAAGTTCTTCCACACCAAACTCATCCAACCATGTCTTTATGGAGCTTTGCTTTGTGCACTGGGGCACAGTCATGCTGGAATAGAAAAGGGCCTTCAACAAACTGTTGCCACAGAGTGGGAAGCATAGCATTGTCCAAAATGTCTTGGTGTGCTGAAGCATTAAGATTTCCCTTCACTGGAAGTCAGGGGCCGAGCCCAAACCCTGAGACACAGGTCCATGAGGAGGGGTGTCCCAATACTTTTGTCTGTATAGTGAATCTGCAAACAGTCAGCTCAGCTCGGAGGCTTTTAAAGGAGGAGAATTTTCTCTGGAAACCTCAGTTTTTCGCAGTACATATAGCATGTATCTGCCTCTGTACTACAGAGGAATACAAGTATGAAGTAGCAGGAACAGGAGACAGTCAAGTAAAGTACAAGTACAAGTAACTTAACATTACACTTGAGTAAATGTACTGAGTTAGTGTGTGTTCTGCTGGTTTTCAAACTGAACTCTGTTGTCCAGGTGTGCAGGACAGCTTCTTACTTTTACTGTAACTGCCATAACGTATGACTGTGTGTGTGTGTGTGTGTGTGTGTGTGTGAGTGAGTGTAAGTGTGTGTGTGAGTCCTGTCTCAGCACGTCTCCTATCAGTCAGGCGCCCCTATAAGAACTTTTCCACCATCATCCAGTTTCCCTCCAACTCAAAACACCACAGCAGTTTCTGTGTCTTTGAACGCCTCGTGACGTCCACAGACAGAAGGACAGACAGACGGTTCGTGGACAAAGCCGTCAGCAGTAACACACTAACAGATCACATGTCATCAGGTTATCAGACGTCCTCTGTCCTCACTGAACTGTCACACGTCCTGCAGCTCCTCCCCCTCAGCTCAGGTGGGTTCAGTCTTTGTCTTTAGTTTTTATACATCACTCCTCCTCTTGTTCTTCCTCCTCTTCCTCCTCCTCTTCCTCCTCCTCCTCCTCTTCTTCCTCTTGTTCTTCCTCCTCTTCCTCCTCCTCTTCCTCCTCCTCCTCCTCTTCCTCTTGTTCTTCCTCCTCCTCCTCTTCCTCCTCCTCCTAATAGAAAACAAATGCACTAATAAATCCTGGTGTTTGGTTTACAGATTCAGACTCGATCGATCACTTGGTGATTGATGGTTTCATGGTGATGGTCATGTGATCGAGCCGCCAACCGCCGGGCTGCTGGCTGGCTGCCACACATTTGCATAACGTGTTGAGGCCTGCAGCAGAAAACACTCCTGACACAGTGGAGTTTATTTCACTTGGGTCCAAGACAAAACTGCTTTCTAGAACTTTCTGCAGTTTTTGTGTTTGCGCTGAGTGATGAAATAAATTCGCTCCAACAGGACAAACGGATTTTTGTCCTGTTGGGGTGAAAGGTTTTCTGCTCGACACACACACGCGTCGTGATGAGGTGTGTGTGTGCTGTTCGAGGTGAGCTGGGGCTCGGCTCGTCATGCTGGTACCCTGACAGCTTAACCAGGACGACCCGTATGTTTCCTGCGGCGCCCGTTAGTGAAACCACATCAGGTCCCAACAACCACCGTGTTGTCGGCTTGTCCTCTCAGGTGAGACCAGCAGGGTTCACCTGGAGGTTTTAGTCAGTGTGTTGATTTGGAGGAAAATCACTTCTCTTCTCACTCCTGACAACACAGAACCACAACAGCAGCATCTGCGCATCCCCAGAACCAGAGCCACTCAAACTGAGCCCAGCACAGACCACCAGAGCCACCTCAAGAAGCCCTGGAACATCCTGGAACATCCGGGGAGAATCCCTGAACCCCGTTGAAGGTTACAGTTACCTCATAAGACCACTGAAACATGTCAGGGAAGAGTTTTGGAAACCCCTCAAGGAACCTGTTAAAGCCACTGAACCCCAAAAGGAAACAATAAAAACTTCCTCTGGGATCTCAAACACCTTCTGAAGGACCACGAAACCCCTGAAGTGTACGAAGTTAAGGATCAGTGAAAAGTTTGTTCCCTGAGCACCTGCAGAAATGAATCTGCCTGTCTGTCTGCCTGCCTGCCCGTCTGTCTGCCGGCCTGTCTGCCTGCCTGTGCGTCAGTGGTGGAAAGTTTCTGCTGCCTCAGGCTGCATGTTGACAGGAGTTTATGAACATCACAGGGGACAGAGATTATGATGACGAGTCTGAACAGGACAGGCAGCAGGAGGAGGAGGAGGTGGAGGAAGAGGAGGAGGAGGTGGAGGTGGAGGAGGAGGAGGAGGAGGAACAAGAGGAGGAGGAGGAGGAGGTGGAGGTGGAGGAGGAGGAGGTGGAGGAACAAGAGGAGGAGGAGGAGGAGGAGCGGAAGGAAGTGGAGGAGCAGAAGCAGGAGCAGGAGGAGGAGGTGGAGGAGGTGGAGAAAGAGGAGGAGGAGGAGGTGGAAGTGGAGGAGCAGAAGCAGGAGGAGGAGGTGGAGGAGGTGGAGGAAAAGGAGCATGAGGAGGAGGTGGAACAAGAGGAGTAGGAGGAGGAGGAGGAGGAGGAACAAGAGGAGTAGGAGGAGGAGGAGGAGGAGGAACAAGAGGAGTAGGAGGAGGAGGAGGTCAAACAGAACAAGACGGTCTTTGTCCCACCCTCAGGTTATCTTGGAACAGATTTATTTTCCTCAGTCTCAGATCTAATGCTCCTCCTGGGGCAAGCAGACGGGTACCAGGGGGTTCCTGGTTCTCTGGGGCTTACAGGAAACTTGAGCAGAAACATCTTGAGTTAACAAAATGTACACAAAGTCCCTCAGGAACCTTAAAGGCCCGTTAAGGCTCTCCTAACCCTCAACATGCAGTGGAGGCAGAAGGTCGGCCTGTGGAGACCTGAACTGTCCAGGACGAGCTTCGACTCTTCAGAAGCACTGGGGACCCTCAAAGACCCAGGGGACTCTGGAACCCGCTCACAGACCCTGAATCGGGATCTCTGAATCCACTTCAAGAAACTTACAGCTTCAGGAAACCTCGCTGACACCTCCATAAAAACTGTGCAGTTGGTGTCCTGATGGTGGTGATGATTTACAGAAGAAAACAAACCCCGCAGAGGTTCATTAAGGCCTGACAAGAACTCAGTGAGGAGCATTTCGTGCATAAAACAGAGTTTTGGTTGGCGGTGGTGCCACCACGTGGTCACTGATGGAAGTTCAGTTTTAGAAGATGATGCGATGCTGCCACCATGTGGCCAAAACATCAATCAACAGCAGATCATCAACATCTACTGACACACCAAAATGCTTCCCCAACACGTCCTTTACCATAAATCTGTTACAAGTTTAATCACAAAGTAGCACAAAGCTACAAGAAATATGCAAACTGCATGAGTGAATAAGAAATAAAATATAATAAAAAGACCAAAATCCATCAGTCAAAAGTCAGCAGCCTTCAGGCAACTCTTTACTCCCTCACAATTTCAAATCTAATGCTAATTAAAGTGAAAATAAAGACAAAATTAATTTATTTCAGTTCAGCCGGGTTTGTTTATTGCTGATGAAAGGAAACACTTACTCATCATTTCGTTTTTATTCTTTATATCGGCTGAGTTATATGTGACATATAAACAAATATTTATCTTAGCACTGATCTGTTCTGCACAATTAGTGTCACATCACAAGCTGTTCCAAAAAAGGTTAGTGATGTGGCAAAAAGCAGAAAGACGCCTCAGACACAAAATTCAGTTCACATTTCTTTTAATCAAAAAACACAAAATTAAAAAGCAGCAGAACTCAAAGACCAAAAGAGAAAAAACTTAATCAATTACAGTCGAAAAAGGAAGAATAAACTGAACATCAACACACTCCTAACGTCTTAAAACAGGAAATACTTTAACAGAGAACCTGCAGCTCGCTGTCCAACCGTCCTCTGACCTCAATCAATCAATCAGTCTGATTGATCAGTCCAGTCTGCTGCACAACATGATGCAACTGTGGCTTATTTTACTGAAATATTTACATGATGGTTCATTTCTGGGAGATTTCATCACTTCAACAGGAAGTGAAACGTCTCCGCCGCAGTCCGATGGTCCGGGACAGGTTTAGCCCAGCTTAGCACAAACACTGGAGACGGGGGGAAACCGCTAGCCTCTTAGCTCCTCCTTCCATCAGCTCGGACTCTGCCGACCAGCATGTTGCTCGCTGCGGAAACCAAAACGTGAAAAGGAGATGCTGATGCTTCGTTGGAGCCGTTGATGAGAAAAGGGGACTTCCTAAAATGCCGGACTGCTCCTTTAAAGTGAGGGTTTATCTACATGACGGCAGCGACCTGAGAGCTGCTCGCCGATGGGCTGGCGTCTCAGAGGGGTTTGGGCAGGCTGGACACCTCCTGCACACACTCGTCGTAGGCGTCCTGATAGTCCTGATGAGGTTTGATCAGGATCACACAAGTCGGCCTCTTGGAGCCTGCAGACGAGCCCAAATCCTGAAGCCAGAGAGAGAGAGACACGTAAAGATCTGCATCACGTGACACCACAAACACGTCAAATAAAATAATGACGGCCTCAAAGTCTCCTGCTGCAGCTGCAGCGAACGTTAGCTCGTCTGCGCCGCCGCCAAACTTTCAGGGAGGCCGAGTTAACCTGAACGCAACAACGCGGCGAGCGTCCCTGCAGACGCGAGGTCTCACCACTTTAGAGGGGATGTAGGCGTACGGCAGGTTCCTGTCCTCACACATGACGGGCAGGTGACAGTAGACGTCGATGGGCAGCGTGTCGCCGGCCAGCACCACGATCCTGCACACACAAACCTGCGGCGTCAGCGTTTCCTGAGGCCGTCAGTCTACGGGATGCGTTCAAGAACTGGCCGACTCACCCTTTCTCTCCTTTGTTGATGAACTTCTGGACTTCCTTCACTCCTCGCCGGATGTTCTTCACTTTGGCGGCTGAATGACCAAAAGACCATAAAGTCACTTTTACATCAACACGTTTTGATTCCATCTGATTTCAATCTGCACAAGAAACACACAAGTTAGTGTTGTGCGTGACGTGACTGCGGAGCCGGAACCACTCAACACGTTACACAACATCTCTCTGACTGTTCAGCTCTGACGCTTCTGAGCCCAGCGCCTCCGGCCTGCCCTGTCCTGTCCCTTTGTCCACCGTCCCGGTGTGTGTGTGTGTGGGGGGGGGGGCGGACAGGTGCAGGAGGAAAACACCGTCAGGTGGACAGTTACGTGATGCCTACGTGTTTAAAAGCTGACAGGCCCAGTGTTGTATTTTGGCCTAAGAAAAGAGAGCAATAAGAACAAGTGCGGTGTCGCACAGAAGTCCGGGCCGGAAGTCCTCTTTCCTTCACACACTTTGGCCCGGACTCCGAGACGCCAGCTACCAGCGACGAGTCATAAACCAGGTCCTCACTACGGATCGGAGCGGGACAGGTTAAAAAGGCAACACCAGCTTGGCTTCCTTTCCCTAAAACCACCACTCAGAGTCCTGCTTCCACTGGAAAACCACCAAAGGGTTTCACGGTTCTGCCTATCAGGACAATCCTGATCTTCGGATGAGGTCCAGTTTCTTTCAGTAAAAGATCTTTTCCGCTTCATCGTGTGGACAAACCATCACATTTGGTGGAACAACTGGAACCGGAACACGCAAAACCCGGACTGTTCTTACCCTTTTTGACGCATTTGTAGAGTTTCTTGCTGAGTTTCTTGGACGCCAGCGGCTGAGCGATCGGGTTCACGTTGGCGATCAGGTCCTGGTAGGACTTCTCGGTCCCGTCGGCGGCCGCGGCCTCCTCTCCGTCCGCACAGACTTTCTCCTTCTTCGTCTTCGTCATTTCTGATCCAAACAAATAATCGATACGCGCTCAACGTGATTGATTTCTGCTTGTCGGTAACAACACGCGCTGCTCCCGAAATCCCACACGTGTTTGAGTGTCTTCTTCGGTTTGTCTGAAGGAAGAACACGACAGCGCCCCCAGTGGGCCGGAAGGCGACGGCCAACTCTTCAAAATAAACGTCACTGTTTTTAGTCAGATCCTTCATTTTCTTTTGCTATCTCCTTTACCTTTTACTTATTTATTCTATGTGATACAGACGTTTCACCAACGCAAGATAGACAAAACACACACACACACACACACTAATAATATCACATTAATTCCTTTTCCTAAAATCTGTTTAGGACTTCATGACTGTCAAAACACGAGTCCTCACCAGTTTCCATTTCAAAGTGAACTTATTATAAGTGAAGTTATTCCTTCAAAGATCAAAAATGAGTTTTGAACCTTAACTTTGTGCCGCAACATCGACGAGCCGCTGGTGAACACACAGACACCTGAACGCCTCCACGTGTGAGGAAGATCATGTCATGTGACTGAAAGCCCCAGAACAGCAGCTAAACAGACCTGAGCTGACACCTGGTCTGTAGTTTCTCCCTTCACAACATAAATGAAGCAGTTAGCGGCAGGAAGACCACACGTCCCGCAGACTGAGACGTTGTCCCGCACGGCTAAGAAAACACAATGTAGCTACAACAAAGACCGGGAAACCCTGTCCCTGAGTGAAACCCGTGCAAGGCGAGTCTGGTAGAGTTTTGTGTGCAGTTTACTCGAGTCATTTTTCCGTTTCACACGGAGGCGAAAACGACGTGAAACGACGCAGACAATGCGAGACTAACTAGCGTTTAGGCGCTGTGAAATGTTTTTTTGCGTTTAAATAAGATGTGTTTAAGTTTTTATTTTCAGTCTGTTATGTGCTACTGAATCAACCAGATGGCAGAGCATAGTAATATTATGAGCTAAGGGGCAGAATAGAAATACTTACTCTTTTAAAGTTATTTTAGACTACCTCGATGCATTGGTGTCCCACATTGTCCCACACAAACGTAGTCTTTGTCCCACAGCTGGTGAATTGGGATCTGCTCATCCCAGTTAGCGGTACAGCAGTTTGTCTCCATCGCGTTCAGAATCAGCTGATATTTACAAAAATGCGGTGAAACATCAAACATGTTGTCTATTTATGTACACGGGCTTGATCGTCGTCTTCTGACTCCAGTCCGCGTGTAGTTTAAAGATTTGACCACCAGGGGGCGACAAACGGTGACTTCAGGTGTGATACCAGCAAAGGCTGCTTTACGTCTCCCATTAACTTAATTCATCCTCATCTTCAATGAAAGAAGACACACAGTAGGTGAACCTGGGATCTTTATACAGAGTACAAACAGATCTTCAGCCATCAGCATATCATCATAAAAACTGCTGTAGGGATGACAGAACGTCTGTTCAGAACATCAGAGCATCAGAACATCACAACAAGCACTATGAGACATGCTGGGTACAACAGAACAGAACTGAGCAGCCAACTGGAGGGAGGGAACACTAAACAATGGGCCTCAGAGAACACTGTTGTTCAGCACCCGTCACTTCCTGTCATCAGAAAGACCAAACAAGCCATGTGAAAAGTGCAGAAAAGCAGCTGAACCGCAGGTCGCACACGAAACAAAAATCAAACAAGTCAGGGACCTGTGGTGACCTGTGGGACCTGTTGGACCTGTGGTGACCTGTGGTGACCTGTGGGACCTGTTGGACCTGTGGGACCTGTGGGACCTGTGGGACCTGTGGTGACATGTGGTGACCTTGTGGTGACCTGTGGTGACATGTGGTGACCTTGTGGTGACCTGTGGGACCTGTTGGACCTGTGGTGACCTGTGGGACCTGTGGTGACCTGTGGTGACCTGTGGGACCTGTTGGCCCTGTGGTGACCTGTTGGCCCTGTGGTGACCTGTTGGCCCTGTGGTGACCTGTGGGACCTGTGGTGACCTGTGGGACCTGTGGGACCTGTGGGACCTGTGGTGACCTGTGGTGACCTGTGGGACCTGTTGGACCTGTGGTGACCTATGGGACCTGTTGGCCCTGTGGTGACCTGTGGTGACCTATGGGACCTGTTGGACCTGTGGTGACCTGTGATGACATGTGGTGACCTGTGGTGACCTGTGGTGACCTGTGGTGACCTGTGGGACCTGTTGGACCTGTGGTGACCTGTGGGACCTGTGGGACCTGTGGGACCTGTTGGCCCTGTGGTGACCTGTGGGACCTGTGGGACCTGTGGGACCTGTGGTGACCTGTGGTGACCTGTGGGACCTGTTGGACCTGTGGTGACCTATGGGACCTGTTGGCCCTGTGGTGACCTGTGGTGACCTATGGGACCTGTTGGACCTGTGGTGACCTGTGGTGACATGTGGTGACCTGTGGTGACCTGTGGTGACCTGTGGTGACCTGTGGGACCTGTTGGACCTGTGGGACCTGTGGGACCTGTTGGACCTGTGGTGACCTGTGGGACCTGTGGTGACCTGTGGGACCTGTGGGACCTGTTGGACCTGTGGGACCTGTTGGCCCTGTGGTGACATGTGGTGACCTGTTGGCCCTGTGGTGACATGTGGTGACCTGTGGGACCTGTGGTGACCTGTGGTGACATGTGGTGACATGTGGTGACCTGTGGTGACATGTGGTGACCTGTGGTGACTTGTGGGACCTGTGGTGACCTGTGGTGACCTGTGGTGACATGTGGTGACATGTGGTGACCTGTGGTGACCTGTGGTGACATGTGGTGACATGTGGTGACCTGTGGTGACATGTGGTGACCTGTGGTGACTTGTGGGACCTGTGGTGACCTGTGGTGACATGTGGTGACATGTGGTGACCTGTGGTGACCTGTGGGACCTGTTGGACCTGTGGTGACCTGTGGTGACTTGTGGGACTCACTCTTGAAGAGGCTGAGGAGCGACGCAGTCGCGCTCAGGTGTGCTGATGTCATCCAGCGCTGTGACATCACGGATCTGTGACGTTCACAACGCTTCAGACGTCAGTCTCATGTTCCCCATATTGTCCCTTTGACTGCAGGACCCTGAATGCCTCCTAAATCGAGGGAACGAGTCTCCGGGTGTTGTGTGCAGCTTGTCATCTTCCTGTCAGGGGCAGCGCTCGTACTCGCCTCCTTCGCCGCCGCCGCCTATCTCGTAGATGTTTTCCACGGCTGAACTTCGGCTGTGGAGGTGCAGAGTGGACGAGGTGGAACTGAAGTGGATGCTGGGGTTCACCTGCTGCTGCTGCGGGCTGGAAGACAGAATTCAGACATGTTTACTCATCATTCATTGGGTGGAATGTTTCACATAACTGAGACAAAACCTGCTTGCTTGTCTGGGCGGCTCAGAGGTTAACCAGCTCTTCACGTGCTCTCGCCACCTCCAAGCTGTTCAGATGTGACATTTATGCTGCGGCTTTTCAGCGAGCTCTTTGAATGTCACATCAGTCAGAGAGGAAACCTCAGAGTTTTGTCTTCTTCCCTCACATCTGCTTCTGAGAGTTTCAGTTTCTGGTAAATCAGACCTTGTGTCAGGTTCACTCAGGTTCAGGTCTCCTTCTCTGTCCGCCACCGACTGTAAGTGACTACAAGCTGGACGCGCTAACAGTCACTTAATGGATCAAATGAAACATTTAGGCAAACGCTTTCCGATTTTTTCGTCAGAGACGTCAGTTTCTGCGTGGGACAAGTTCAGCTGTGAACCCCTCAGGGTCGGTCTGTCGTACTGCTGACCGCTTCATCCTGTCGCTACATCTCAGATCCTCATCCTGTCTGTGAAACGCTAGAAGCTGACAGCCTCGGCATCGACCTGAGCTGGTTAACGTTAGCTGTGAGGCTACGCAAACCTCCTGATGAGTTCTTTAAGCTTTCAAACAAACGTCAAACTGCTGCGTATTTGTTCAGTAATTGCTGTTTCACTTCATTTTGTCATGTGGAGAATAAACTGCAGCTGCATCTCCTCTGCAGGCTGACTGTTTGCCTCCACAGTTTGAGCATCACGTTGTGCAAACGTTCAGAAACGTTTCATCTGAAGTCTGCGATGGCCTCTCGCTTCTGCTGGGCAGAAATCTGACGTGTGGTTTGCTCTTATCAGGAGTTTCAGTTTGAACAGAGCTTCACAGGCGTATGACAACGACACCCCGAGAAGCTCCTGGCCCCGAGGTAAAGCTGCTGACTCATGAAGGCTCTGCTGAGTCATGATTTGTCATCAGAGATCATCAGAGCTGCAGTTTGTTCCAACAGCTTTAATGAACCGCAGCCTCCCACAGCGTGATGACGGCCTCGAAGGACGCCAGAGGTGAACTTGTTTTGAGGCAGAATGTGGAAAACGTCCATCAGCAACACCAGAAAAGAAGAAGTCAGAATACGTTTCTCAATCTGCATGAGTCACATAACGAAACTCACATTTTGTTGAGTCGTCTCCATCTTCTGGCTGCAGAGACACAAAAACATCAGAGACGAGAACATCAATGAGCAGAAGTTCACATGACAGTCAGAGCAACCACGTGGAAAAACTCCTCAAACGACGTGTGTCTTCGTGTGCTCGTGATGAGTTCACTGTCTGAGACGGCAGTGGGACAATGCAGTGTCTGACCTCCGTCCTGTCATGTCAAACTTGACTCAGACTGCCGTGTTTCTGACTTACTGATGATGACGAGTCCGCCTGCTGTGACCAGAGCGACCAGCCCGAACAGGACACACACCAGGACGAGGGTCTCAACGGCGTCCTCCTCCTCCTCCTCCTCCTCATGTCAAACACACAGAAACACACTCACTGTGAGCTCTTCACATCAACAGCACATTCAAGTCAGTCTGCAGTCTCCCTGCTGTCTGTGTCAGAGGCCACGTCTGCGTCTCGTGTTGAGACGGGACCAGCAAAACATCAAGTCCTTCACTGTTTGTCCACAGTCAGGACAAGTTGTTGACGTGAGCTCAGCTGCTGCCTGCTCCTGTTTGTCCTCCTCTCAGAAAGTTGTTTCCTAAGGTTACTAAAGTGTTTGTCCTCACTCTGTCTGTCCAACACTCATTCAGGAATCGTGTCCCTCTCACCTCGGCCTCGATGCTGCTGGACGAGGAAGCGAGGAGGGTCACTGCTGAGGTCACCTGACCTGCTGAGGAAATGAAAGCAGTTGTTTTTAGTGCAGCTGTGTCAGCAGGATGGAGGACAGAGACGCTCGTGATGTGACGACGTACCTGCTGAGGTGTCTGCTGGGGACGGAGCAGACGTCGGTCTGCTTAATGCCGCCGCCGCCGTCGTCCGTGCAGCTGAAACACATGACAGTGTGAGCGTTTGTCCTGTCCAAACAGCTTTGTGATCCCACATCAGCCTCTCAGCTGTCTCACAGCACACACACACCACACGGCGGAGGTGTGGATGAAGTCCTACCGCACCTCGAGCCAGTTTCCTGTCAGAGCTTTGATGCGTCTGCTGCGCGTGAATGAAAATTAGTTTGTGAAATGCTGCCCACATGTCATCTTTAGGGTTCACGGACATGAATTTTCCATCTTTAACTTGTGCTGATTGTCATTAACAAGAATGGAAATGCTCTGTCTGTCAGCCTGTCTGTCTGCCTGTCTGCCTGTCTGTCTGTCTGCCTGCCTGTCAGCCTGCCTGCCTGCCTGCCTGCCTGTCTGTCTGTCAGCCTGTCTGCCTGCCTGCCTGTCAGCCTGTCTGCCTGCCTGCCTGTCTGCCTGCCTGTCTGTCCGCCCGCCTGCCTGCCTGTCTCTCACTTTGCCAGGCTTTTATCAAATCACTTCTGCAGACTTGAGAATTTTTCAGGTGTGTCTCACCTGTCTCGATGACTAAATCGACGTATTGTTTGTCATCGTTGAACAGTCCTGGTATTTCCACCCGACAGCCGTAACGCCCAGCATCCGAGTGTGTGACGTTCAGGATGGTCAGGGAAACATCCCCTTCGTCCAGTCGTCCCTGTAACTGATACCTGCTGGACAGTCTGGATCCGTCCACCACCTGAAGTCCTTCAGTGGAGATGAGCGGCTTGCCGCAGCGTGACGCCGGCAGGTGTCCTCGCCCCCAGCACGCTGACAGCGCGTTGTGGTACTTGATGTCATACTTACATGCCAGAGTAACGCTGTGACCCTCGACACCAACGACTCTGCTGCTGCTGCATTCAGTGACTGTGGGAGAGAATCAGAGTTTATTCCAAAGATCTGAGCTGGTTTAACCTGCCGTCTCGCTCTGTAGTTTGTGCATTCAGTGTGAGTGCCAGTCTGCTCTGCCGAGCTGCAAGTCGACGATGAACCCTGAAGTGAAGACAGGAGGACACGATCCCACAGAGACTAAAACTGAGCTGGACTGCAGGCGGAGCGACAGATCAGCCATCAGGAAGCAGAGACTCATCTCTAACAAAGAGAAGTTTGTTCAGCGGACAGGAAGGAGTCAGAGCCGAGTACCTGAGAGGAGAGCGAGCAGCAGAACGAGCTTCATAACGAGCTTCGCGATGAGCCGAGTCATGCTGCACTGACGCCTCACACTCACGCACACACATTTATGCACTCGGCTGCTCTGCCCACTGTAAAAAGTGAGCCACACTCTGAAAACAGTTTGAGAGTTCATGCAGAGAAAATAAGAGAACAAAAGCTTCAGACTACATTTAAAGACTCTTCAGAGTGATCGGACCCGAACTGGACTGTGGCCGTCACGTTGGGGCCAGTCGGTAGGACTCACAGATCCTCTGAATGATGGACTGAGCCTTCGCCGTCACCAGCAGAGGAAAACCCACCACGTGTGTCTGAAGGACAAATCCAGGATGCTTAAAAAAATTCTAAGATAAATTATTAGATATTGAGTTATTGTTTTGTATTAAGATTCTGATGGGGACTTCAGAATTAAAACCAGTTTGATTTAACAGATGCAAAAAACTTCTGTGAGCTTCCCTTTTCTTCAGCAGCTTTGGATCTGTGGCAGGAACGACCTGCTGTCCGCTCTTCATTAATCTGCTGTATTGATTGAATGTACCACGATTTAGAAATTATTGGAACTGAAAGGGAAGCCATGTCTGCAGCTGATGACTTCAGACTTTGTTGTTGTAAGAAGTGTGACAGCTGTAGACCAGACATTTGTAAGGTGGGTCAACTTGTGACTTCCTGTTTGCAGCGTTGGGTTTTGGTTTCCTGAGCCTTACATCCTGAGTTTCACTTCATGAAGGCCGACAGCTGAGCTCCATGCTGTAAAAAATATCTGCAGATTGGCTGATGGTATAGGATTCAAGGATTCAAGGACTCAAAGCTTTATTTGTGATTACAGCTGTGTTTGTGCAGTACACATGAGCCATGAAACATCGTTCCTCCAGGATGCCACACAGAAGTAAAATAAAATAGAAATACAAAAAAGAACAAAAATAGAAATACAGAATGGAAACCTTAAAAATAAGAATTATGCAGACATATCCGCAGTATATACACAGTCGAGCACAAGACAGACAAGAGGGACAAGACAATACAGTGAGACATTCGGGTGTGTGAGTTTGTGTATGTGTGTGACTGTGTCAGTCCTGTCCCGGGCAGTTTAGGAGTCTGATGGCTTGGGGAAAGAATTCATTCAGCGTGTGGTGGTGGTGGACTGAATGCTCCGGTACGTCCCACGAGACGGAGGAGGGTGAAGAGTGTGTGTGAGGGATGAGTGGTGTCATCTACAAGGCTGAAATATGAGTTTAAAACAAACATTTTCTAATTTGTTGTACACACATAGCATGGGATTAATTAGGCATTTTACTGCCATGTTTGTGTTGTTATGTTACGTCTGTGATAGTGTTTGTTCAGGTAGAAAAAAGAAAGAAAAAAAAAAAAAAAGCACAACTCCCCGTCGGGGAATCGAACCCCGGTCTTCCGCGTGACAGGCGGAGATACTGTCCACTATACTAACGAGGAGACACCACATTTAGCAGGCGGTAGCTTCTTTAAGTGTAATACGTATATGACCTTATTTCACCATTTCTTCATTCGTCAATAATCAATGACTCGTTTGTCCGCCACATTTTGTCACATTTGAGTCAACCAAGCAGCCAAAACCAGATACTATATACATGATAGTTTATATACAGTGATGCCAGTCAAAAAGAATGATTTACTGCCGATGCGATTTTGCATTTTTATTCTAACATGAAGTGACAGGAGTCCAGTAGCACAGGAAAATATTAAGAAATAATAAATACAATCAAGCACATGAAACCACAGTTAACAGCTTAACACCCAACTGGCTCAGAGGATGGAGGCAAAGCAGAGGAAAAGTGCGTCTGCAAGCTAAAACCAAATGCAAAACGCTTTTACACAAACGCACTCTAAACGGGCAGGAGTTGGGATGACAAAATGTCCCCCGGTTTTCCTCTGAAATACAGAGGAAAATACATCGCGTGCTCGCCTCCCGAATAAACAATAACGTCCTGCTAAAAGAGAGAAACGATCGGACAAACTGCAGCGGAGCCATTTTGTTTCAACAACAACTGAGCGCGTTTGGCTTCCGTCTGAGCCGAAACTCCACGTGCCGACTTGTAAGTGGTCCACCTGATGACGTTTAAATCAGTCAGTGAAATGAGCCATGACCATACGGCACCAGGCCATTGACGTTTCTTTCTGCTGCTCCAAAATGAAAACTGAGACATCCACCTTCCTGCAGTCTAATCTGGGTCCTTTGTCTTCGCCTGCATGCATATCACCTGGCTCACCTGTTTTACATCGACGGTCACATTTAGTGAAAAAAAAAGAACAGTTAAGGGATAAAATCAGAAACTGTGTCATGCAGGTAATTTCTCTTTATTGCATTCTCCTGTTGCTACACTACTGTGGAGAAAACCTTTTCACATGCGTTGGTAATAATAGCATAAAAGTCGTAACACCAATGAGGCTGTTCTTCACTGTGCTAACACTGAAAGGACGACACAGAAGTGCAAACACACTGGAGTTTTAGTTCCTGAAACGTGGATTTATTTTTTACGGCCTCTTAGCCTTTGGAGGGCGACAGGCTAGCTGACTAGCGTGTAGCTGCAGGTTTATATGACTACTTTGAACTTGTAGCATCAGCTAAGCTAACAGGCTACTATTGATATCTCGGGTCCGTTGCATTTTACATTAGCTTTCTGTTTTCCAAAAAACTTGCAGTGAAATGATTTAGTGTATATGGATGTATGAAGACTTTATGTAGAAGAGCCACTAATGCATTTGTCAGCATCCCAACAGACACAAAGACGCAGAGGGAACGCATGTCGCTTAGCTAGCTGCTATGTTAGCATCGCAGCTAAACTTGCTTTTGGTTGGTCACCTCTGTAGCTCTGAACTACTGCAAAAGAATCGGATGTTCGTTTGTGGAAATAAAACAGTTGTGCTTCACAGAGCTGAGTCGCAGTGTCACACTAAACAGGGTCCTGCTGGGTGTTACTGCTGTGTTATATACACTCTGATCGATTTATAAAAAGATTATTGGGAACAGGATGTTACAGGGTGGGTACAAAATATTTTGTTTAACTTGCAGGTTGGATCGCTGCTGTTAAGAGTTTAGGAGTCAGGTCATCTGCAGCCAGTATTGTCTTTATTCACTCATTTCAAACTGAGCTGAACCAGACTGGCCCCCAGAGTGGGGAGGGATGCAGTACAGGAAGTGAAAAACTGGTCCAGAAACTGAACTAGACTCCGACTAACAAATGGAAATCTGCTTCACGGCTGCTTTTAGAACAGTCGGGTCGCTCAAAGGGAACAGACAGCCATCAGAAGGAAAGTGGCTTTGAGATTTCAAAGTAATAGTCAGAGGTGAGAGAGCGAGAGCAGCGCCCCCCAGTGGACAAACTAGTCTGCCACAGCGTGCACAGGGCTGCGTAGTGGAGGGTTGTTCTGTTCCGTTTGATTAATGAGCTCCAGCTGACTGGTTCTCACTCCGTCAGTTTAAGACTTTGGTTGAAGATGAAGATCAGAATTAAAGGGCCATGCCGTTGTTTTTGATGTTTCAGTCCGATAAACCACAGTCGGTGGACGCTCCACATGTCCTCAGACCTGCACCCTGCACCACAGCTACTGGTCATCTTTTCTGTCTCATCACAGGAGATTTTAAAGTAATTTACTGTATAGTCAGGCATGCAAGAGCTGACAGAAAAGCAGAGGATTAATATTCAGTTGAGAACCACATACAGATTAATCCGCTGCTGAAAGTAGTCCCCCAAAACTCATGTACAAATACCTTCTTTGGATGGTTAATTGTTTGGTCTTTATATATTTAAACACGTGCAAACTTCTTAGAATTATTAGGCCAGATGGTTGATTATTCCATAAAGTTTTAGTGCTGACATGTGGAGGAGATAAAGACCAGAAAACAGATGATATTTTAAGATGAACCCTTCAGAAACAGCGGCGTGGTCCTTTACCAGGTGAGAGTGTGTGTGTGTGTGTGCTGAACAGCACAGCTTTCCTTTTGGTTTGGCAGTGTGACGTGTTTGTGCGTCCTCCTTCCTCGTGTCTTCGTGTAAGATTCCACCCTGTGTTCACGTCCGTCCCGGTTGGTGTCCCGGTTGGTGTCCCGGTTGGTGTCCCGGTCGGTGTCCGTCAGCAGCCTGCGTGCAGTTCAGCTTGCTGAGCCCGGGCAGCGTGACGCGTCCATGGGTGTAGATGTCACGGTCTGCGCCCTGGTTCATCCGTTTGACCAGGTTCTTCTCGTACAGCAGAGGGTGGTAGGCGCCGAGCGTGCAGGCGGCGTCATAGAAACGCTGGTAGTAATGGCAGAGCTCCGTCTTCCTGTGCGACGGCAGGAACTCGTACACGTGCACCGCCTCGCACAGTGACATCATCAGGACGGTGCCTGGACAGGACACAAAGAGAAGTGACACAGTTTTCAGATCACAGTTTGTTCATAATTTAATTTAATTTAAGCCCAATCTGAACGTTTCTTTACTGAACCCTTAATGGATGTGTTATGAGTAGAGATTCCAAACAGGAAGTGGTGAGACAGCTGACGTCTCACGTACCCAGCAGGCCGGAGGAAGGCGGGTTCTTCTGGATGGGCTCAGCCATGTTGTCTTGTATTCGCTGCCAGACCTGCCACTCAAAGCGGGGGTGCAGGATGTAGAAGGGTTGCATAGGGTGGAGCCTCCTGTATCGCTGGTACTGCGTGAAGATGGGGTAATCGGTCCTGTTGTACCACTGCGGGGGACACACAGGGCAGTGAAGGCAACTGGTTCAAATGAGACGCACGTCACAGAATCGTCAACAAGTAAACAGGAAGTGCTGACAGCTAATTCAGCAGACTGTTAGTGTGATGAAACCTTCCAGTGTTCAGTCCGCTGGTTTTCTGTGCGTGCAGTGTGATGTGAACGTCACCTGAGTGAGGTCAGCGGAGAAAGGGGCGGGGTCCCAGGCCACCAGAGCACCTGAGCTGTACAGAGAACTGGACAGGAAACGATGGTCATCAGACGCCATCACCTGTAAGACACGTTACCACACACACTGAGCTCATTTCATAAATGAACCTAAATCAAGTATCTGTAACAAAGCCAGACGTAGTGAAATAAGATAAGATAAGATAAGATAATCCTTTATTAGGCCCACTACTGGGAAATTACAGTGCCAAGGTCCAAATAAGCCCTCCACCTGTAATGGAACAGCATTAGTACACACGTGAGCTTAAACGTGTTGTTCTTTAACCAGAACAGAACACCTGTAGCAGTTTGCAGTCTTACAGCAGGAGAAAGCTGGTGTCCTCATGGACTGGAGTGAATAAATCTGATCCTGAAGATGCTGAAAACTTAAAATCTGTACAGATGAGTAATACGATAATTAATTAATGCATGTATTGATTTGCACAAACCGTCTGATTATCTGAATGTGCCTTTTCTGTTTTAAATCCTGTGCAAGCGTGAGAATAAAAATAACTGGAAGCACCGGATGGTCACTATGGCAACTCTCAGCAGGTTTTCAGATGTGCTGATGAAGAATCAAAAGGTTGGTTGGAAACAGAAAATCCATCAGGTTTAAGCCTGTGAATATTCTCATTCATCCATCAGGTTTAATACGTCTGACTTTGATCCTGTCAGTGAGATTTTAGTGTTTCTCGTTGCTTATAAATCAGCTCTCAACTGCTGATAAACCTTTAGTCCCTGGAGCTGCTTATGCTCTTTCAAATATTTACATCTGGGATTTAACACATTATTACATGTACGGATCTGTGTCTGGGTTTTCCTGGAGGGCAGTTGGTTAGCAGCTGGTGAAACTCCTGAAGCTCCTGAAGCTCCTAAGACTCCTGAAGCTCCTGAGGCTCCTGAAGCTCCTGAAGCCCCTGAGGCTCTTGAAACTCCCGAAGCTCCTGAGACTCCTGAAGCTCCTGAGGCTCCTGAAGCTCCTGAAGCCCCTGAAGCTCCTGAGGCTCCTGAGACTCCTGAAGCTCCTGAGACTCCTGAAGCTCCTGAGGCTCCTGAAGCTCCTGAGGCTCCTGAAGCTCCTGAAGCCCCTGAAGCTCCTGAGGCTCCTGAGACTCCTGAAGCTCCTGAAGCTCCTGAAGCCCCTGAAGCTCCTGAAGCCCCCGAAGCTCCTGAGGCTCTTGAAACTCCTGAAGCTCCTGAAGCCCCTGAAGCTCCTGAAGCTCCTGAAACGGTTATTTCACAGTTGATTTTTCCTCGGTTTGGGGCTAAACTGTGCTGAGTGCTGTGGCGGGAGACATGAACGCGTCTCAGTGTGTGTTCACCTGCGAGTTGATGAGGCGGATCGTAGTTTTAGAACCGACGTCCTTCTCATAGCCGCTGGTGGGCGCCGCGTTGAAGCGCAGTACAGCATCATGAGAGTCTGTAATTTAACAACAGAAAATAGTTTTTTTAGAAGCACTGGAACTTTGCATGTAATGGAGGGGTTTATGAGCTTCACTGCAGACAGCCAGCAGGGGGCAATGTCTTCATGTTGTCCATCTTTACAGACAGTTGGTGGTTCAGTCCTGATGATGAGAGTGAGCACCTCACCTATCTCTTTGCCCAATCCAGAGTAGCGCAGCGACCCCGCGGACGACACCACGGCGCAGCTCTTGTACGGTCCGAGGTCGGAGGTCAGCTGCTTCGGCGGCAGCTGGGCGGCCCAGGGCAGCGACGAGAAGGGCTGGAGGTCAGGGGTCAAAGTCGTCACCTCCACTTTGTCCTTCAGCTGGCAGAGAAGCTTGGCGCCGCTCAGCTTGGGCCTGCTGGACACGCCGCCGGGGCCCGAGAGCTCGACTCCATACTTATTCATGGCCTGAAAGAAACACAAGAAGAAGAAGATCAGGGACAACAAACAAACGAGTTGTCAGATTTCCGATGAGATGTCTCACCTGATAATTCTGCACCACCTTCCTCAGTCTGCTTCCCAGCATGCTGCTGGACATCTCGTCATCCCACACCTCACCCAAAGGTCCATGAGGCCCGAAGAACTCCGCATCCCCGCCTTTGGCGCTCCGCCGGCCTCCGAACAGGGTCTCCAACGCTCGGGTTAAAGGGCGCGGCAGCAGCCGGGAGAAAAACCCGGAAGACTCCCGCTCTCTCGGCTTCCGCTTTGACAGCAAGTCCGCGGCTTCGCTGGTGTGGTTTGGAGAGGAGAGGACCGGGATTGGACGGCGGGGGTCACCTGGGACGACACCCGGGAGTTTCTGAGGGTCGATGTACATGGGCTTGGCTCCGCCTCGCAACACCTGTGGGAGTCAGAGAGGCTGTGATGTCACTTCCTGTAGCTCATTATACATCCAGAGACGGAAATCACTGCAAACTGGAGTTTGGAAGTTATTTGGTCTTCTTTCATTCTTCAGCTCAGGCTCAGTTCCTGGTTTAGAACCAGGATTCGCTTTAGTTTCAGAGCGAAGACAGAAAGAGGAACACAGACAGATGTGTCTGCGTCCCGCTAACACAGTAGATAATGAGAGAGACCAGCTAATCTGACAGCTAGTCTGCTCACCAAGTGTGTTTGTGACTTTAGCTGCTGCTGATGCAGACGCTGTGGCTGAGGCCCACAGACAACGCGTGTCCCAAATCAGTACAAACATTAGCAGTGAAACACAAGGGTCAAAAAGCTGTTAACAATTACGTACAAATACTTCTTATTAAAGGATTAAAGACTAAAGGTGGGAAAAGCAGTTTTCTGTCAATTTGGGTTAAATGATTCAGCCAGAAAACCAGCACGACAGTGAAGCCCACACCTTGATGACAGAGCGCGCTCGAGGCTGAGCCCGCGTTCGCGCCCGGACCCCGAAGATGGCGTCGGTGACGGGCACGCTGTTCTCAGCACAGAGGGCGTAGAGCAGAGCCATGGAGATGCAGAAGAAGGCCATGCAGAGCGCTCCACGGCGAGCCCGACGCCTCAGGCGCCACAGCAGGCTGACTCTGTCCATGGCTGCCCCGGGGATCTGCATGCACCACACACACAAAGACACGCACACACACACACACACACACACGCACACACATGTGTAAATCTGCTCCTACGTGTTCGTTCGGTGATGATACGTCAGTCAGACCACAAACTGCTGACGTCAGCCTGTGATGTTTAACTGTCGTCATATCAAAAATTCATGCGTCGTTACTTAAAGAGAAGTTCAGATGTTGTGGCTGAGGTTCGCCTTCAGTTCGTTACGGTCACATATCACAGAATTCATCCTCTAAATGAGGGACTCGTCTCCGTCCCTCCTGTAAACCACTGGCAGCTTGCAGCTCAACAGCACTTCCTGTGTTCAATCAGGCATTTGAAAGGGAAACTCCATTCGTCACTTGTGTTTCCTGTTGGTTTTCACTTTTCTTTTAGTATTTTACGTGATGCTTTCAAAGCGGCAAAACATGACAGCAAATCGGACCTCAGGGCCACCGTACATTTTGTGCTTTATGCTGATGAAAGTCTGCAGTGGGAACCCCCATGGGTACTGGCTTTTAACTGGACCAGCTTATTGATGGATCAATTAATTTACAGTCAGTTCTTTCACTTCCTGTTTTTTATTGTCCTATTAATTATAGATGAATAAAGTGCTTTACGAGTGTTTCCATGGCTGCAACAATCAGACTGAAACAAACCACATTAACAGGTTTTCTCACTGTGTAACAACAAAGAAGAAGAACGAGGACACGGAGCTCGCCATCATCGCCCCGGGCAACGCGTCAAATCAGGGAGAAAGAGCAGAGAGGAGGAGGAGGAGGAGGAAAATAGCCTGATCCATCAGGGGACAGGCCTGATGGAAAAAAGGAGAGAGGACAGGATGGGGACAGGATGAGGACAGAGTGAGGAGAGAATGAGGACAGAGAGGAGAGAATAAGAGACAGAGAGAGGACAGGATGAGGACAGAGAGGAGAGAATAAGAGACAGAGAGAGGACAGGATGAGGACAGAGAGGAGAGAATAAGAGATAGAGAGAGGACAGGATGAGGACAGAGAGAGGAGAGAATAAGAGACAGAGAGAGGACAGGATGAGGACAGAGAGGAGAGAATAAGAGATAGAGAGAGGACAGGATGAGGACAGAGAGAGGACAGGATGAGGACAGAGAGGAGAGAATAAGAGACAGAGAGAGGACAGGATGAGGACAGAGAGAGGACAGGATGAGGACAGAGAGGAGAGAATAAGAGACAGAGAGAGGACAGGATGAGGACAGAGAGGAGAGAATAAGAGATAGAGAGAGGACAGGATGAGGACAGAGTGAGGACAGGATGAGGACAGAGAGGAGAGAATAAGAGACAGAGAGAGGACAGGATGAGGACAGAGAGAGGACAGGATGAGGACAGAGAGGAGAGAATAAGAGACAGAGAGAGGACAGGATGAGGACAGAGAGAGGAGAGAATGAGGACAGAGAGGAGAGAATAAGAGACAGAGAGAGGACAGGATGAGGACAGAGAGGAGAGAATAAGAGACAGAGAGAGGACAGGATGAGGACAGAGAGGAGAGAATAAGAGATAGAGAGAGGACAGGATGAGGACAGAGAGGAGAGAATAAGAGATAGAGAGAGGACAGGATGAGGACAGAGAGAGGAGAGAATAAGAGACAGAGAGAGGACAGGATGAGGACAGAGAGGAGAGAATAAGAGACAGAGAGAGGACAGGATGAGGACAGAGAGGAGAGAATAAGAGACAGAGAGAGGACAGGATGAGAACAGAGAGAGGAGAGAATGAGGACAGAGAGGAGAGAATAAGAGACAGAGAGAGGACAGGATGAGGACAGAGAGAGGACAGGATGAGGACAGAGAGAGGAGAGAATAAGAGACAGAGAGAGGACAGGATGAGGACAGAGAGGAGAGAATAAGAGATAGAGAGAGGACAGGATGAGGACAGAGTGAGGACAGGATGAGGACAGAGAGGAGAGAATAAGAGACAGAGAGAGGACAGGATGAGGACAGAGAGAGGACAGGATGAGGACAGAGAGGAGAGAATAAGAGACAGAGAGAGGACAGGATGAGGACAGAGAGAGGAGAGAATGAGGACAGAGAGGAGAGAATAAGAGACAGAGAGAGGACAGGATGAGGACAGAGAGGAGAGAATAAGAGACAGAGAGAGGACAGGATGAGGACAGAGAGGAGAGAATAAGAGATAGAGAGAGGACAGGATGAGGACAGAGTGAGGACAGGAGGGGAGCAGCCGACACAGTCGACTCGACTGTCATCCATGGGAGGAAGTCAAACTGAGCAGGTAGGAGGGGAGACGTCTTGGGGACAGGAGACTCGTGGCGAGGAGGGACAGACGACGTTGACACTAACAAGCAGAAGCTGATGTTTGTGGTTTGGCAGCTGCAGCTGCAGAAACCGACAGTCAGACTGACCTTCACAGCCCGATGGCCTTGATTTGACACCACGATCACGCTTTTACAGTCCACAAGTCCACCGAGAAGAGAGCTGAACGCCGCAGAACCTCCCTGAGAATCCTGTCGTTTTTACGTTTCCTGTCTGCGGGGATCTGCTGCTCACGGTTAACTCAGCAGACTTTCAGTGGTGCAAAGCGGCCAAAATGTAAACAAATACGGGCTAAAAATACAAGTTGCAGCCCACACTGGACGCGACCGACAACCCGTCCTGTTTCCGGTCCCCAGACGATCTGCAGCTCCAGCACTTAGAACGCGATCGTCCCCCGAGTGTAAAAACTCTGATTTGAGTGGCTGAGCTGGTGCTGAAGAGTTTGGCTTCAGGCTCACAAAAAGACGAGTGACGCGGTGGAACGTAATCCCTGAGCCCAAATAAGTCCCCGCGGGGCGGAAGGTGGTCTAACATGACTCAGCGTTTCCTGCGGCAGGTAGAAGAAGGCCTCAAGATGACACGATGAAAAGCACTGGGAAAAGATCTGGGCCCGTTCTGGGTCACCTCAGGAGGAGCTGAGGCCACTGTGACCTTGATCTGGATAAGCGACACAAAATGGAGGGCGTGTGTGAAGCAGGAAGTGATTCAGTGTCAACAAGCGTGGGTTCAGTTTGTGCTGCTGCACAACATGGCAGCATAAACCGATGGGAACAACAAGAAGTCAGTTTTCCATGGAGCAGAGGACAGAATCGATCCGGTCCTCCACATATATCAGACCCTATGGGACACAGCGCACACGTGACCGCTCGCCGCGCTGCGTTTGAGTGCAGTCAATATGTTGCTGCTGTGGCGTTTCTGCCCACACCGCCAGAGCCTGAACATGAACACAACACACAACTTTGGTTTCAGTCTCTCCTTGTTTGTCGTCTTCCTCGTCCTCCGAATGAACGGATGAACATAAACTGTTAATCGGAAGGTGGACGACCAGCAGTGACGAGGTTTGACCAGGTGAAGCTGCTGCACCTGAGCAACGCAGCAACACACTCAGCCCCGAAATCACAGGAAACCAGAAAAAAAGAAGCAGGAGAGTCTTCCTGTCCAGCACAGCAGCAGGAGCACATTAGCATGTCAGCTCGTTACAGGCTGCTTTACACTCAGCTGTGGACCTCCAACATGGCTGCCACAGCATATCACGCCTGTCAGCTGCTCCTCCTCCTCGTCTTCCACCTCCTCCTCCTCCTCCGAATGAATGAATGAATGAATGTAACGGCTGCAGTGCTGCAGGCTGCAGAGCTTCAGACAGATGGTGGTGGAGTCCCCCTGTATCGCCCTAAATCCTCAGCGCGCGCACACACACACACACACACACTCTTCTACCTTTTAATCTTGAGTAGTTTATGGCTCCATAGTTCCACACATAATAGCGAACACCTCTGGCTGCCTGTGTGTGTGTTAATCTGGCTGAGCGGGTTAGATGGTGATGTATGTGTCAGCAGAGCTCTGAATCAAACACACGGAGGCTGCTGATTGGTCGCTTCAGCATCGGAGAACGCGATCCAACGTGATGACACAAAACCTGTGAGAATCAACTGGCAAACGTTTAGATGGTAAAAGATTTCTCTGCTTTTCGAAACCGACACTTAAGAACAGCCTTTCAAAGTTTGGTTTGGCTGTTATATTTGGCAAAACGCGGGCCCAAACGCCGAGCCTGCGGGACGAGCGGCCCGCGGTCACGGTGAGTTCAAGCTGTTTATCTGAACAAACCAGCAGCTGCTCCAGCAGGACTGCGCTGACTCTTTCAGTCCAGCAAATCCACCGTGGCTTCATTACTTGGTGCTCTCCAGGGACGACTCCTCCCGTCTCGAGCCGGAGCCCTGAATGTCCTCTCGGCTGACTTCAGCCTGCGCTCACATCTGCGTAACACTATAACACACTAGTGGTGTAGGTGTGCCAGTGCGATGAATGAATCACGACACCTGCAGTAACTGTTACTACTGCTGACGCGGTGAGTCATGCAGGCTGACTGAGGGGAGATGATGGACGTGAGCTCAGTGTGGCGAGCGGCGCTGATGTTACCTTGTAGGCCATGATGTGCTGTGTCGCGCTTGTTGTTGCTTAGAAACGGGCTGCTGCCTTCAGGTGTCCCCTCATGGCCTCTGTGGACGGAGATAAAAACACACACGGTCAGAGAGCACACGTTGGACTTGTTCTCCGTCGACCCCCGGAGGGCCTGCCAGGTGATCCGGCGTCACTGTGGGTTAGCGCTCACGTCGTCCGTCTCTGACTGACCCCTTCTGACTGACCCAAGCCCAGTTTCATCACCGCCGACCTTCAGCTTCGTCATCAGCAGTCTGAGGGAATTTCTGTGACGTCCTGCTCTCTGCAAGGAGGAATTTGGTGCAACAAGTTCGTGTTTTCACGTATCCCGCGTTCACTAAACGTCCCTGACTGTAACACGCCATAAACTGCCTCTCGATTTTCACAGATCGTCTGTCTTCTTCTGTGGTTTTTCTTTCTCTTACCATATCAACTTATTTTACTGTATGCTGCGCAGGCCGTTATGGTTGATCAGCCGTCATCTGTTTTCACGTCCTCTTGTAGGACAGTAAAGATCTGGACTCAACTGATCTGGAGAGAGAAGATACAGGAAAATCAGAAGAGAGGACAGGAGGGCAGAGAAGGAGGATGGCCATAAAAAACATTTCATACCTCCATATGGGACTGTGCTGCACAGCAAACCATGCAGTAAGACAGTAAGATCTAAACTACTGCAAGTAATGAGTATGTAGACGCTAAATAACATATTTACAGGAGGGCCATCACCAGAGACCACACAGGTCACCACAGGATCACCACAGACACATGATGGTAACAGACAGACAGACAGGCTAAGGACAGGACAGAGAAACGGATCTGTCTCAGGTGTTATGCTGTTATTCGTTGACCTGTGTACAGTGATGCTCCTCGGTTTCCAGCCCGCCAGCCGAGTCGTCCCTCTGGTTTATCGTCGCTGCGGTACCGAGCAGCCTGTTTTTCCCGCCGCCATGTTCCCGCGCGTGGCGGAGCCGCCGCTGTCCGTGCGTCCGTCCGCCCCGAGGCCGCTGTCGGTGTCCGGTGGCATTTGGAGAAGTACGAACTGGTGCAGCAAATCCTCTCTGCACAGGCTGCAGCACCGAGCGTCAAGCGAACGGCGAGGAGAGTTTCCGCTTCCGTCGAGATTTTCAAATTAAGAGCTGCGGGCGGTTAACGGTTCGTAGTGCTTCTTTGTTTCGTCTTTACCTATTATCAGAATCAGAATTCGTTTGTTTATCCCCGAAGGGAAATTCAAATTCAAATGTTGCTTAAATAGCAATAGTAGTACAGGTAGTAGCCTACATTTATTTTTAAAATCAATTCTATTGAGTTTGGAGACACAAATGATGTGGCCAGTTATATAACTGTAGTGGATTAAACAGCGCATATTTTACATCTTCATCGATATTGTACAGAACAGTACTTGAGTAAATGTATTTAATTACTATGTACTGGTCACTATGACGCCATCTCTAAAAATGCTTAGTGAGTGTAGCCTGTTGTGCGTGTATTTAATGTAACTCACCTTTACTCCCGTGAACAGAAAACGGATTTCTACAAAGCATCACAGATGGTTACCAGCAGTTTCAGTGGTGACGTATTACTTGGGTGTGTTTTATTTTGAAGGGAAGGGCTAATCCCCAGATATCCGGTTCTCTCCGTATCAAACCTGTATAACTTGACGCATCCCCCTGCAGCAGCCAAGACACGCAATCCCTCTGCAGGAGAGAGAAAATGAAGACAGACTTTATCACCAGTCTGATGATGGATTTCTCATCATCATCAGCGCACTCTAACTGTATTACTGTAATATAGTTCATTTTCAGATAATGATGATGAAATACCTTTCTGTATGTCATGTCCTCGTCTCTTTTATTGTTGCTCGCTTTAATGCTTTAATGAATATGCGTGACGTTCTACAGTATATTACATAAAACACAAACAAGTCTTTATTTGTTCCCAGAGCGCCACTTCTTTACAGCAGAACGAGAAACAATCTGAAACTGTAGGACTCATATGAAAGTATATCCAAATCGTTTATTCAACAGATATCACAATACTAAATATTCAGTACTTATGCACCTGGAAATAAGCAAATAACTGCACAATATTATTAATGCATCTCCTTTTAAGGAGAATTATTTCTATTCATAAAAATTGATAGAAGTGGCAATGGAATAATAAATAAATGAATAAATGATGTATAATTCTTATACAGCAAGTTGACAAAATGTATTTGTATGTCTTTCCATTTGTTTGTCATTCGCTGACTTAGGTGACGTACCTATTATTGGTGTCCAAAAGCGTAATGTTCCCTGACCGGGAATCGAACCCGGGCCGCGGCGGTGAGAGCGCCGAATCCTAACCACTAGACCACCAGGGAAAACTGAAGGACACAGAGGCCGGCACTTCAATTATAGGCATCGCAGAAGGGACAACGTCCATAAGGTTTTGCCTTGGAACAAGTAACCTTGTGACGTGAGAGCGCGAGCTCTTGTTTCACTGGCGATTAATTTGGTGGTTGTGGTCTGAGGCTAGTTAGCTAAGTGGCTAACGTTCCTTACACACAGGTCCTGATTAACATATCAGAATCAGAATCAGCTTTATTTGCCAAGTATGTGTGACCATACAAGGAATTTGACTCCGGATTTTTCTCTGTCCTGTGCACCATACAAAATACAGAATAGCAATAATAATAATAAAAATGAAGAATAAAGTATTTACAAGAAAGGGAAATATATATATACATACATGTAGTAAATCACGTCACCTTAAACAGAGTCGAGTTAACTCTGCTTCTGTTTTAGCTGGTAGGTCAGTTAAACCGTTTTCATTATCTTCACGAGTCTCCGTGTTCGCGTCATTAAAGAGATAACATAGCAGGTAAATTAACGGTTATTCTTTCTCTCTTTCTTAGTACAATTTGGTCACGTTAGCTAGCTGGATAACCTAGTTTAATCTCGTTAGCAGCTTGGTAGTCAGTTACTATTTTGTTTTACTCAACCAACCTCATGTTACTGTTTAAGGTTGTTTCAACACGGAAATTTCGTCAATTCCAAGAACCTGAACATAAACCCTTCACAGCCATGTCAAACCCAAGCTGTTCGGTCTTCATGTAGCCCGGAACCGGCTGGGCGATAGTGGGACCTCGTGGCGCAACGGTAGCGCGTCTGACTCCAGATCAGAAGGTTGCGTGTTCAAATCACGTCGGGGTCAAAGTTTTTGTTTTTTTTTTATTATCATTTTCTTCCACTGAATCCATGAATATTCGCAAAACCTAACTATGACACATTATAGAAATATAACTTACTACTACAATATAGCATTTACAGATGATGTGCGCGCTCTGCGTGGGCGGCCATTTTGTGGCGCCCGAGGGACCGACTGTAGTTGTAAGCCAGAACCTCAGGTGAAGGCGCGTTTAACGTGAACCGTGTGTCCTCGCCACCCTCAGCCTCGTTTCTAAATGTGCTGCAGGTTGTTGACTTTGAGGCTTTCTAAAGACAGACCTACATTGGCTGTAACTTACTTCTGTCCTGTTGGTCCAACAAAAGCTTGTGAGAGTTCTGATACAGCCAGGAAAGTCAGAAGAATATGGTGGAGTAAATTTATAAAGATTTATTTATATAACACTTTTAAAACGTACAGTTACAAAGTGGTCTGAAGCTGCCAGAATGAAAGAATGTAAAGAAGTAAATAAATGACTCATTATATAAATTGACAGGCCATTAAATTCACCAAAAATAATATTCCAACTGCTTTTTAAATTTGTTTTCATAATTATATACCTTTGTAACAATTACAAACTTTTTTCCCAAAACAAATGCAGCCAAACCAATTGTGATTCTATCTCTATAATGTGCTGAGTCATCTTGAGAAGTGCTGGTTGGTTTGTTTGGCATCATATTTACCATATAGAAGTGGCATCAGTCTTCTCAAATAAGTCTGCCACAGCGCAAATGAGTGTATTTCCCCAAAAATTACACAACTTTTCCTTTAAACGTCTCGTTATCGTGAGATAATTCACATTTATAGTTAAGATTTACTGACATCGTGTACGTTCTCAGTAGGCCACACTGTTGTTCCTTCCTTACCTCAACACACACACACACACACACACACACACACACACACACACAGTAGTTTATTTTCCCACACACTCGGTCCTGCTTCCACAAATACTCGATAGAACACCAAATGTGGATCCATCCGAAAATAGTCCCTGACAGATGCAAAAACTATTTAGTTTTCGTGAGGGGTTTTAAATATGTACATGTTTGGTGAGTATCGAGAGACTTCTTAACGCATTGTTGGTTTTAATAGGATTAATTTGGAATAAGAAAACTACAGAACAACATCAAACTTAAAGCAAGTTACCACACCAAATACAATGTAATATAAAAAAGAAAGCAAATCCTTAGTTATTTTCCATCACTTTTACTATCTATTAATATTTTGTATCATCTTTTACTCAAATGACCACCTGCTCTCCCATTTGTTGACACCACAAAGTGAGGGAGGACAAAAGCTCCCGTTTCATGGTGTCTGAGACGTATGGTGGGTCCCCACGCTAGCTGTCGGAGCTGGGCCGGGACTTGTGGATACTGACTTTCTTGCGGGTGTTGTCGCTGCAGCGCTCCAGGATGAGCTCCGGACTGGGCCGGGGAGGGATGACCGGAGCCTCCTTCTTCAGCTCGCTCTCCGAACTGGAGCCGGACTGCTCGGGAATGTTGTCTGTAGGTTACAAATAACAGAGATGCTTCACAAATTCTGATTGACGAAACTAAAGACGGAAAGTCTGAGTTAAAGTTTTGAATTCAGGTTCCCCAGACGTGACAAGCGTCGGCGTGATCGTGGTTGCATTACCCTGGTTCTTCCTCTCCCTCAGCGGTGACTTCGCGGTGTTCTTGGAGGTCCTGTGTGGTTCGGCGAGGCGGCCCCCCTTGTCCCCCTTCTGCTGGAGGTAGCGGCGGCTGTTCCTGCGGTAGGCCTCCTGGCTGAGCCGCTGCCGAGACTTGTTGTGAATGCTCTTGGCATTTCGGATAGTAGACCTGAGAGCGAAGAAGGACACACAAAGTTTCACCGAGGTGATGGATGTCATCATCTTATCAATGTGGAGCACTGATTTTTAAGAACAGATGAGTGCATGAAATCACAAACTGGTGTCACAGAGTCACTCAGTCTCTGGCGTACCTGCGAGGTGGGGGCTTCTGTCCCTGCACGTTCGCCCTCTTTGCTTCATGTTGCTCCTTCTTGCCAGCCTTGTGCAGGAACATGGAGGGGAAAAAGCCAGTCTCACCTTCTTTCCTGAACAAAACAACATTTTACAAGTTGTGGCTGTACAGATGACCGGGCCAGGCCTCCAGTCCAACGCCTTGCTGTGTGTGAGACTCATACCTGACGACCCACCAGCCGTCCAGCAGCTTGTGAATGACCTCGATGGTTTCACCGAGCTCCAGAGAGATCTCGTCCTCCTGCTCTGCCTTGTAGGCTTTGATGGTGACGTGCAGCTCACCTGCAGGGACACACAACACGGTTACCGAGCCACTGGGGAAGCCTCAGCAGGCTTCTAATCCAGAGGACAGCACGAACAGCTCACCTTCATAGTCTGGTTCGGCGTCCTCGGCCTCCTCCGGGCCGTCCAGAGGTTCCAGGTAGGAGGCGGGAACCCAGCCTCGTTTGGACTCGCACTGGCAGAACCACCAACCTGAACACAAAAGATCAGGACCACAGCAGCTCAAAGCGTGCTCACATTTGTCGAGTATCTTTACTCAGACGTCACAGAGTGAGATTATTTATTAGGACGTTGACACTGAAAGCTGATCAGATTTGACTGACTGAGATCAAACAGCACTGGCTGCCATCACGCTCTGGTGTTGCTAAAGCCTAAACTGGAAGTGTGTGACATCCTGTTAACCAACAGGCGCTTCGCTTTTTCTCTTCAAGCCAGGAAGAAGAGCACAAATAAAACCACACAAAATACAGAAATATCCTGAGTGAAAAGAAACGGTTCATTTGGACGTTTGATCCCTGAACAAAAAGGTCCTGAACTGAAATACGGTTTTTAGTTTGAAATAACTAAAAGTCTAAAAGCGTCCCGGGGAAGCTGAGCCTTTCAATGTGGTTCTCTTCTCACCATTCTGATTTTTCTCCACGATGTCCACCAGGTCTCCGGTGTGCAGGTTGATCTCATGCTTGGACGTCTTGGTGTAATCTGCGAGCACCCTGTAGGTGTCCAGTATGATGGGGCCGGAAATCTCTGAGAGGTCAAACACAATCATCTCCTTTAACTCCAGGAAACACCTGCGATGTTCACACAAAACTAATCTAATAGCCCTTTGCAGAATCAAAGTCACGTCTTTACAACTGAAAGCAAAATCTACTCGTCTTTTAAAATATTGTGTATTTGTTGACACACAAACCTGCTTGCTTAAATACTCCAGCAAACAGATAACGGATATGCAAAGCCAAACCTTCAGAAGCCGCTCTCTTCTCTTCAGTATTCATCTCCAAAGGTCGTTAACAATCGATTTGTTTGACAAAGACTCACCAGACGCGTTGCCTCTGGCCAACTCCCTGGACACCACGAACGTCTCGTTCCTTTTCAGTCTGAGGAGGACATTTTTCATTTGTTCCACATGCCAACATGTCATCTTCACTGTTTGACTTGTTCATTTTAAAGCGACGCATTGTCCATTTCACTTCTACGATGCAACAGTGTGAGCAGACGTGTGCGTGTGTGTGTGTGTGAGGTACTGACGTGTTTGGGGCCGGTGGGTTTTCGTCCTCTGGTCGCACCTTGAAGAAGCTGGCCAGGTGTTTGCAGCGGGAGATGTGAGGCGGCAGGTTGACCAGCGAGTGGCAGTACTCCGCCAACGTGCTCTGCCTGGTCTCTGTGGACTTCTGGCTGTCCAACCACCGCGGCGCTGAGGACACAAGACACCACGTCAGCTGGAGCTCAGTCACGGGTGAAAGACACACCCGAGTGTGAACATGCAGACGAGGGGTGTGATGACGGGAGCGTCAGGAAAGATCATTAGCGATCAATCGATGACCGATATTTGGAACAGATGTGTATTTGCAGTAAAAGTAAAAATCCTTCTGTCAAAGTTTAGAATAAACGGTGATGAACGTAATGAAGCACAATTTACACAAGCTGAATAGTGAAGTACAGTTTGAGGTTTACCCGAGTGCCCTGAAGGCCCACTTCCACCCCACATGGTACGTCTGTGTGATAAGTGCAGTTAGTTTGATGAATGTTTTCACAAACCGTTTGGTAAAATGTGTGTTTCTGTGTGTTTTGATGCCCTGTTGATGTGCAGGGCTCGTCAGGGTTCCTCTGCTCGGTACTCCGAGGCAGTACGTGACTTTGAGCAGGTGGAAGTTTCCGAAGGGGAGGCTTCTGTTGCGTCAGGATGAGGTTTCGTCTCTGCTTCTCTTTCTCTAATTTGCAACAAGTTTTGTTTTGTAATTAGGGTTTCACAAGAGGAATGTGTGCAGTTCTGTTTTCATGAAAACCGGCCTGAACATCTGAACAGGAACAGAAAATCGTCTGGTAAAACCCTGCTCTATCTTAGTGCTCCTGTCATGGCTCCTGGCCACAGAAAACTGAAAGCACAAGACGGACACAAGAATGACACTTCTCAGTTCAACACCATGTGTTTTGGCTTGTGTGTTCAACGGCTGGAGTCAGGAAGCGCTTAGCTTAGCTTAGCATAAAGACTGGAAATGGGTGGACTGATGGTCATTGCAGTGTCCAGTGTCTCAGTTTGTGGAGGGTGCGCGTGTTTGATCAAGAAAATTTGAGGTTTTTCAGTGAAAAAATGTTGGGCCGTTACAACAATTTGGAAAGGCCGAAGCAGAGAATAAATAAATAAAAACACCCCCAAAAGCCTGAAGACAAAACTGGGAAAAGTAACAGAGTTTAGTTTTCATGCTGCCCACACAGCAGACAGAAACCCTTGCAGCGCATCCACCCACCCAGTTCATGTGTTTGAGTCTCCACCCAGACATGATGATACTGAACCTGAAGGCCTCACTCGGCGCTCAGACAGTCTGTCTCCCTACATTTCAGTTTGTGTGAAGATTAAAGGTTCAGCGTGTAGAATTTTGTGCCTTCAGGAGTCGTGATGATTAAATTTCATCACTATTTCGGTGATATGCGTGGGCTGCTCGCAGCACATGTAGACGTTCTGATTTCAGGTAGTTTGCTCAGTGGCTTCAGCACAAGAAAAGAGAAGTGGATTCACACACATGTTGAGCCCAGGTGCTTCCTGAGGGAGCAGCATGCAGACAGCTTTAAAACGCCTCTTCTGCTTCACACTGATCTGAGTTAACTTTAAGTAAGATTCTGCAGCTTGTTAGAACAACTGACTAACCACACTGACAGACATACAAACAGCAAAGTATGGAGAACGTTTGTTCACCTGGTAGTGAAGGGATGATTCTGTCCTTCTTTTCTATTTGACCGGCCTCGATGGGAAACATCTCCTTCAGGGATTTCTGTCGCCAAAACACAAAACATTTCTGAACGCAGAATCTGCACTTTGGTTGTAGAAAGCAGATTATGAATCAGGTCAGACTGACGTGTTTTAAGCCCCTGAGCAGCACAAACCAGCAGAGGAACTCACATGGAAGGTGTGGATCTCAGGATACGTCCTGTAGATCAGCTTCTCCGACAGGTCGCTCCACTTCACCATCAGCATGTAGACCTGCACAGACGCACACTCTGCTTCAGACTCATAAAGAGCTGTGGGTTATTTCAAAAAGAATTTCTCTAAATTTGAACATTTCAGTCTGTGTTTGTAGAGTAAATGTTTTGAGCCTCACGTAGTGCTGACTGGGGAAGAGACGCTTCTCGAAGCCCAGGAGCTCCACATGCCTGACGTAGGTGTCCTCCATGCTGAGACACGACGAAGTGACGGAGTCCAGCTGAGAGAGGACGCAGCAGACGTGAGGCTTATATACCGTGTGTGTGTGTGTGTGTGTGTGTGTGTGCGAGGGGGGGTTAGTTCCTCTTTACCAAAGTCATTAAACTTCACTATGGAGAGAAAGAAACAAGGAAATCCTGTTGCTTTCACTTTACTCTCTCAGGTTCTGTTGGTCTTTTATTGAAGCCTCACACACAAACTGAAGGTCCAGTTTCCTGTTTCAGCTTTTGGCTGCTTTTGGTTTGGAGAAGTCGTTATTTTAATGATGTGCCAGCATCACCGTGCTGAGTTCAGTGTCACGCCGTCGTTCTGTTCTGCCGCTTGTTTTGTGCTTGTCAGTGAGTGCGTTTGGTGCGGGCTGAAATTTCTCCACGGCTGATTGGAGGGGCTGCTGTTTGAACAGAAGCTCCTGAGAAGAAGAGTCCTGCTGACAATTTCCTCTAGCGCCATCGTCAGGCCAAATATTTCATTTGCCCACTGCTGTAGTTATCTGTTGGAGAAACAGACCCTGGACGCACTGACTTCAGCCAAATATTGAGCAGCAAACGGTCAAATTTAAAGAAATCTTGTAATGGCAGAATTCCCCTCACAGCTTTTTCTCAACAGTCCAGGAGGGGAATCACTGTGTCGGGTTCTTCGTCATGTATGTACACACTCATGCTGTCGCTCTGCACACAGAAACATGTCTTTCCATTTCCGTAGCAACCGTTCTTCTGTGGCACTCGTGTGGGCGTTCAGAGGGGCTTTCAGGTCCAGCTTGTGATTTCCAAAACTTTTGCAACAGACAAAGAGGAACAAAAACAGAGTAAAAAGAATCATAAACAAACCCACATGGGGAAACTTCCTCCACTGAGGAAAACATTTGTTTTGTCCTCGTGAAAACTCGACACGAGAGAAACACGAGAGAAAATTCAATAGCTGGAGTCTGGAGAAAGCAGATGATTTCCTTCCCGTGAGACATCCAGAGTCACATTACTGTCACTGATTCACTACATGAATCACTGCATCAGTCCGGTTTGTGTGTATATGTTTAACATCTGGAAGAAAGTAATTGGACTAAAGAATCAGAATCAGAAACGTCTTTATTGCCATTGTACATTACTAGGAATTTGTTTTGGTGATTGGTGCATACATAGAATGTAACGAGTAACATATAATAGAAGAATAAAACAAAATAAAATAAGTAAAATAAATATGTTCTGGAGGTAGTCCAAAAGTGAGGTAGTGCAGGGTGGAGTATCGTGCAAGTAGGTGAGGTAAACAGTGCAAATGAACAGCAGGTGGATAATGACATGAGCAGAAATCAGTTCCTGTACTGAAGTAACTAAAGTGCTTGTTAGTCAGACCAAAGACCATGAATTTCTAATAATATCTCAAGAAATGCATGACTACATTATACAGACAAAAGTATTGGGACACCCCTCCTCATGGACCTGTTCCTCAGGGTTTGGGCTCGGCCCCTGACTTCCAGTGAAGGGAAATCTCAATGCTTCAGCACACCAAGACATTTTGGACAATGCTATGCTTCCAGCTTTGTTGAAGGTCCTGTTCTATTCACCATTACACAACATTAGCCACTTCACAACGTTTCCGTAGTGTAGTGGTTATCACGTTCGCCTCACACGCGAAAGGTCCCCGGTTCGAAACCGGGCGGAAACATTATTGGTATTATTTGTAGAGTTGTTTATCGTGGCTTGTCACCTGGTTTCTTTAATCGCTTAACATATTATTCCTCGTGTCTAAGAATCAACACCAGAAGCACCGCGCTGCACCAGAAGGTGACTCTTAGCGGTGTGAGTCAGTAACGTCACCACGCTGACATGTCAGACGATTTCACTGCGCATGTTGGCATTTCGTGTATATAACGTAGTCATGTGTATTCATTTCATGTATATATGACCTTCAGGACGCCAGCGTTTCGAGCGGTTTCCGTAGTGTAGTGGTTATCACGTTCGCCTAACACGCGAAAGGTCCCCGGTTCGAAACCGGGCGGAAACATCGTTTTGACTCGTATACAGATAGAATCCGCAACATTTTGGTACCTGTATGTGCTTACGCACACACTTCTGAAATTCACCGTGTGAGCGGTTTTATTGAGTTTCCGCAGTGTAGTGGTTATCACGTCCGCCTCACACGCGAGAGGTCCCCGGTTCGAAACCGGGCGGAAACAGGATTTGTTATTTCTATCAGCCTCACGCGTACAAAGTTCATCCGTGTGTCTCACTTAAAATTTGGAATGTTAGGAAAATATCAGCTGTCTGACGTGACGTCCAGGATTATACAGTTATGATGCTGGTGAGGGGGATTATTGTTACCACGAACATTACCAGCCTAAAGTAATGAAAGCATGAAGCAGACAGGGAAACTCAGGACCGCCCAGCCAACCCTTCTCCATGTCTTCTCTTACGTCCGCAGATACGGTTTAAATACAGAGTATCCACACCGTAACAAGAGGCTTGACTGTTAGCACACAGCAGTTACAATGAGCGGAAGAGGAAAGGGAGGAAAAGGACTCGGCAAAGGAGGCGCCAAGCGTCACCGCAAAGTCCTCCGCGATAACATCCAGGGAATCACCAAGCCCGCCATCCGCCGCTTGGCTCGTCGTGGTGGTGTGAAGCGTATTTCCGGTCTTATCTACGAGGAGACCCGCGGTGTGCTGAAGGTGTTCCTGGAGAACGTGATCCGGGATGCGGTCACCTACACCGAGCACGCCAAGAGGAAGACCGTCACCGCCATGGATGTGGTCTACGCCCTGAAGAGGCAGGGCCGCACTCTGTACGGCTTCGGCGGTTAAAGCAGACCCTGACCCGCGGACACTGAAACACAAAGGCTCTTTTAAGAGCCACACAAACGGCCTGAAGAGCTGATCCTCCACATGTAATGATCACATTTATCTGAAGGCCGCGGAGGTCCTGACCTTCCACTCAGAGCCCCCAAAACAACAACAACAACAACAACAACAACAGCTGGCCTGGACGAGTGGTGGGAGACAAGGAAGGAAGGAAGGAAGGGAGGGAGGGAGGGAGGGAGTGAGAGAGACGAAGAGGAGTGTGGGCTGCCGTTCGTAAAGCTGCTCATGCTGAAAATAACAGCAACATTTAGTCACATTTAGCTTCAAATCGTGTCTTTAAAAGTGGTGTGACTTTTTGAAAGTCATTTTTTAGTACATTTAACACAATATTTGTTAACTTTGAAATTAATTCTAAACCTAAATGTTTTGGGTGAAACTAAATATTTAGCTAATGGATGGATCAGTCAAAGTGCGCCCCCCTGTGACTGACTGTAGTGGCTACAGGTTATAAGTCCCACAAAAAGCGACACATTAATTATTTAATACATTTTCAAAGTTAACAAACATTGTGTTAAACGTGCTAAAAAATGACTTTCACACCACTTTTTAAAACACGATTTGAAGCTAAATGTGACAAAATGTTGCTGTTCCTTTCAGCCTGAGCAGCTTTACGAACGGCAGCCCACAGAGGAGGAGTGGATGAAGAGAAGCTCACAGACGCCCTGCAGTTGGGTGTTGAGACGTGTGAATAAACTGCTCACACATTCTTCTTATGGTCACTCAGCGAATCTACGGATATTTTGATTTATTTTTCAGGTTTCCAGTTCGTGACTCCACTTAAAAGGTGCGTCCTCAGCTTGACAGTTTCCATGGTGACACAAAATCCCCCCCAGCAGGTGAAAACAGACTTCAGGTGTTAAACTCCAACCTGACGTTTGCTTTAGCATCACCATCAGGCTAAACTTTATCATGAGCCCTGTTAGAAGTTTTCTCTAGCGCCACCATCAGGTCAAAGTCTCACCCCTGAACACAACACGAGCGTTCTTCTTGCTCCGTGGAGGATGAACCATTCTGGTGTCGATGACCTTCAATGGCCTCATGGATTCAAAGGTGTAAAACCGCCCACACTGTGCATAAATTAAAATGAAACATTAATAAAAAACTAAGACACACACACACTGACACACAAACCAGTCTCTCTGCCAGCCCGGCTCAGCTTAAAGATGTTTTCAGCTGTTGCTGCTGGTTGTATAAATGACTCTTTGTTCCCTGAGAGCTTTGGACTTCTCCTCCTTCCCCTCTTCCTCCCCTCTCACCTCCCCTCTCTCACCTCTCTATCTCACTTTTAACCTCCCCCCACCATATCCTCTCTGCCTCCACCCCAACCATCAGCCTACCTCACCCCTCCTCCTCCTTGTCTCCCTTCTGTCAAAATAAAATGTCTTCACTAAGTGGCCATTGGATTTCCCTTCAGTCCCTTCTGTCTCGGCGTCCTCAGTCCTCCATCTGGGTTGTGTTTTACGCCACATTTTTACCCATTTTGCGACGGGTAAAACTAAGTGTGAGCTTGTTTTGACCTTCAGTGACTTGACTGATTGTGAAAGTGTTGGATTGTTGCGATGCTTGTTGTTCTTCATTTGTTGAGATCACATCAGTGGGTTACATTTAATAAACTGAATAAAATAATATATATATAAAACATATATAATATATATATCTACCGTATTTTTCGCTCCAGAGTGTAAGTCTCACCAGCCAAAAAATGCATAATGAAGAAGAAAAAAACATATATAAGTCGCACTGGACTATAAGTCGCATTTTTGTGGGGAAATTTTATAAAATCAGAGACCAAGAACAGATATTTCATCTTGAACGGTAAATTATAGTAATAACAATAGGTTAGAGAACAACGGGCTGAATGGGTGTCTGGTATGTTAATGTAACACAATAACAGATATTCAGATAACTATAACATAAACAACATAAGTTTACCAAACCCTGTTCCTCTAGCTGTGGTCATCTAGCTTTTAGCCCACGATTAGCTTTTTTGGTTTTCTTCATTGCAGTTAGAGTATCCTCCGCTTTTCGCGAGTCCCTCACAAGTTTCTCGCTAACTACAAACTTTCTCTCAGCTGCTCGATTACCGTTTTCGGCTGCATATTTCACTACTTGCTGCTTGTAATCTGCAGGGTCTGATTTTCTTTTTGGGGCAGTTGTGTTCAGTCTTTCTCAGTTGTCTTTGTAAGTTTTAATTTTTCGGTGGTACAGGAGTAATGGGCGTAGCAGATACTGGCACACCAGCCTAGAGCGCCCCCTCGGGGCTGTCAGTGTGAACGTGTGAAATTGCCGTATATATTTTAATATATAAGTCGCACCAGAGTATAAGTCGCAGGACCAGCCAAACAATGACAAAAAGTGCGACTTATAGTCCGAAAAATACGGTACACATATATATATAGTATATATATATATATATATATATATATATATTAATATATATATATATATATATATATATATATATATATATATTATATATATAATGGCGGTGGTGTGTGTGTGGGGGGGGGGGGGGGGGGGGATTCTAGAACACATCAAAGTCATCAAAAACATTCCGCTTGCTTTGTGACGTCACACTGGGATTCTGGAATGTTGAAGCTATAAAACTGACCAGCTGCAGACAGTTTGATGCATTCGGGGTTTGATCTCATTGCAGACTACTGAGTGTTTAGAGCAGAGCATATCGAGCGTGTAGAAAAGCGTCATGTCTGGTGACAACACAGCGGAGACCGTCCAAGAGAAGGAAAGCAACTCTGGGGCCACTATGGACCAACCTCAGACTCCTGCCTCTGGATGTGAACCTGCAGCCGGAGCACAAAACCAGAAGCAGCTCCAGATGTTTGTCACTGTGCTGACGGTGAGAGTGTTGGACAAGTGCAACGCTGTCACGAACCGCAACCAGGGGAGGTGGGTCCCCCACATCAAGAGAATGGTGAACCAGACGATGGAGGGACTCGCCATCACTGAAGGCTTCTGCCTGGACATCAAGAGCACCAAGAAACTGTGCAAGGCCGTGGTGAAAGAGCTGCAGAAGAAGTTCTGCGGTAAGCGAATGCTGGAGACTCTGATGTTATTGGAGGATCCGGCGGTGGAAGCAGAGATCGTTCGCTGCTTACAAGCTCACATCAAAGACCTGTCTGCTCGTCTTGCAAAGAAAGCTGCAAACTCTGCAAAACAGTGGAAGATCATGCTCAACGTCATGGAGTTCTCTGTACGTTTCCTGGCCGCCTTGGGCTTGTTGCTGTTGCTTTCATTTCTGTAAACTGTTCACCTGGATTCATGCTTTTATTTTGAATGCGCACGGACTAAAGTACAAAAACAAAAACTACTACTACTAAACTACAAAAGCGCAAACGGAAAAGGCACCGCACGTTCAACTTTCCAGCGGCTGCTCTCTACCGCGCATGCTCGCCCGCCTTAGCCAGAAAACCAGCCAATGCTCTGTGAGCAACAGCACACTCGGATTTGCATGAGGCACATATAGAAGAGGCGTCCTTTGGACGGACCGGTATTGTTAGGTGAGTTCTCACTACAACGAAAATGCCCGCTGAACCCGGAAAGGCCCCCAAGAAGGGCTCTAAGAAAGCTGTGTCCAAAGCCGCCAAGACCGGCAGGAAGAAGAGGAGGCCCAGGAAGGAGAGCTACGCCATCTACGTGTACAAGGTCCTGAAACAGGTCCACCCCGACACCGGCATCTCCTCCAAGGCCATGAGCATCATGAACTCCTTCGTGAACGACATCTTTGAACGCATCGCCAGCGAGGCCTCCCGTCTGGCTCACTACAACAAGAGATCCACCATCACCTCCAGGGAGATCCAGACCGCCGTCCGCCTGCTGCTGCCCGGGGAGCTGGCCAAGCACGCCGTGTCCGAGGGCACCAAGGCCGTCACCAAGTACACCAGCTCCAAGTAAAGTGCTGACAGTCCCCACAAGTCCCAAAGGTCCTTTTCAGGACCACCCACTGACCCTGAAGAGCTCTGATCACAGACTTCCTGTGTGAGGACGTGAACTTAGTCAGGTTTACGATCTGATTGTTATTATTTTAATCACATGTACTTTAGACATATTTGTTGATGACTAAACATCATTAGCTTATGTGAGGGACGCTGATGTCCTCTAGTTTGCACAGCAGCAGGACTCTGGTGTACAGCAGACCACCTCAGAGTTATTTTCAGCTGATGTTTATTAATGTCCTCTTTATTTGTTCCATACGAATCACAAAGTGATCTGTCGAGACTCATAATGAACTGGAGCAGATCAGCACGTCCATCCACGTGTGCAGCTGATCAAAACTGCACTTCGACTGAGGGGGGCAGGACGTGAATGACAGGATGATCATAAAACGGATTTCGTTCACTGAACTGCCTTCCTGTCCGGGACGTTGTCACTTGAGCACAGCGGGAGGATTCAGTCACTGATGTCGGCGTCCAACGGTTTGGTTCCTGCCATGTCAAGTTACAGTAGGCCTTCTATAGACATTACAAACCTGAACACTGAGCAGGTCGGAAATACTCCATGATCCATTAAGTGATTAACGATTAGTTTACTAAAGTGAACATCACGGAGACCTGTTGTTCTGATTACGTTTCACTTCCGGGTCTGCCGGGCTTCTCGGTCTTCTTGGGCAGCTCGTTGAGCTCCTGGTCGCTGCGGACGGCCAGCTGCAGGTGACGGGGGGGCGGGGGGAGGTGGTCCAGTCTCGACAGACTGGACCCTCAGGTGTATGTCGGCCGACATACTGCTGCCGCCACACCAGCGGTGACTTTAATTACTCCCCCAGTGATCAAGTTATTGAATAGGAGAGCAGCACGTTTCACCTTCCTTTGGCTTCAAATTCACTGCGAATGTGGTGCAGGTTTTTAAGTTGAAGCATCTCACGTCAGTCACCTGTGGATGCTCCTCAGACTGTTTAAATGCCACACACAGACACGCCCGGTACGTTACTGCCATCCCGCGGCCGCGCTGAAATCACTCACTTTAACTATTGAGCTGTTTAAGCTGGTTGTGAAAGGATGGGCACGCTTCGGTCCACTCAAGAGCTGGGGTAAGTTACGGTTTCCTGTGTGTTCCTGAGCGTAGCATTTTCACCCCGCAAAAAGTAATCGGTTCGAGAACGATCGGATACGGCGTTTAATTGATTCTGCACAATTAATAAACATCAACCGTTATTTATCACGTAGCTTCCCGGTGCTTTTTGTACAGAAGTTGTGATTTCCGGTGCGTCCCTGAACGCGGCCCTCGCAGGGAGTTTACATGCTTGTTGCAGCGCTGCAGCCCCTCGTGAGGAGTTGCTCTGTCAAACTTTCCGAGCTCGTTCTTCAGCAGCCTCTGCAGCCCCGTGTGAGTCCGGTCCACGCGCAGGATTCCGGTAAGCGTTCATCTTCACCCGTCTTCACCAAACGATTAGTTAAACCTGACTGACCGATTTAGTTCTGTGCGCATGCCCCGCCAGCTTAGCGTTAGCTCTCTCTTGAGACGCTAATGCTAACACGATGGCGGTCGGTTTGGCGGCTGTTGGAGCGTCGTCGTCAGGTCAGGGCGTTAGAAGGCAACACTGTCACCTGGTAAACGTTCCGCCGTTTCACACACCGCCCCGAGAGCCTCATAATAACGGGAGATAAGTTGTGTTTGTATGTAGCGGCCATTTTGGTGCGTCCACGTCCCACTGGTAAAAACGATCCACGAACTTAATACTTAATACCAATTAAGTTTCAGGTGCAGAACATGTTGCCAACAAGTACACGTGTCAGAAAGCGTTTAACTGAAAATTAAATAGGAATAGTGAATGAATAAGAGTAAAATTGTAGACAAAAGGTGAAATGAAATCATGCCAAAGGTTGTATCTGTTTTCTGACAGTGTTAAAATCAGAAGAGGAGATTATTCCAGTGTAGTTTCCTACAGCTTAATTTTAATCCGTGGATGTAATGGGAGCAGAACGGATTTAATCACAAAATGAGTCGGTTTTATGTCCTAATATCACAGCAGCACCGCAGCGTGTTGTTGTTCTGTGAAACAACAGACAATAAGCTGCTTTTCCTCTCAGATCTTCACCCACTGACAGATACTCACTCGTTACTTTATGCTCATCTGAATATTTCTCTTCATATTTCAGGAATTTGTTGAGCATAAAGTAGTAAGAAATACTCAAATACTTTGAGAAATACTCGTATTACAAGTCCTGTGTTATGTAGTCATCTAACACCACTGGAAGAGGTTTATTTCAGTCGTTTTCACAACTAATTAAAAAATGTTCAGCTAAGTCATTTCCTGTGTGTTGATTTATTTTCAGTCCTAAGCTCTGTGTGCTGCTCCTTTAACTGCAGGCGTCACTGTTCACACATCAGCTGACTGACATCTAGTGGTGAAGGCTGTGAACTGCATCACCTTAACTCAGCAGCTTTGACAGCGTCACATTCATTTGGAAATGCTCAGTACTGTCGGAGTACTGATCGCAGTGTGTGTGTCGCAGCACCACATTACTGACCAATCAGATGCTTATTGATTTAAACCATGATTTTGCCACGTATGGACTGTGCTGCCTCGGGGCCAACAACGTTGTGTACAGACAAAACATTTAATATTTGTTTATCTTGTTAAATGTGTAGAAGTGTTTCCATAGTCCTCCATGTTGTTACGATAATTACTGATAATTCAGATTTTTGTTTTTCATCTCTTAATGTCACGATGACCGGCAGGTTTGATAGAATCCCTGTCCAAAACTTAGGTGTGGTTAAACTAATAGTCCAATTTTCCCATTTTCTTCATAGCTACAATCACAGCATGAAAATGTGATACACACATAAAATGAGGGCTCAGAAATCCAGCTTCAGTATTTAAAGGTTTTAGAATTATAACTTGTACTGCTCTGTCAGCTGACTGTAACTCAAACGCCACGTTGTGTCTTTATTCGCAGTCTGATGACGTCCACAGCTGCTGTTAAAGACTGGAAGGCGATTCTGAGTCCTTTTGGATCCAGTTCCTGAGACTCTTCAGGGCACAAAGAGTCTGCAGACTCAGCTGATCCTCACAGATTTGGAGTTTGGATGTCAACATGGATGATATTGGCGACTACATCTGGCAGCGACGCATCCACCACGGGGTTCGGTATCAGAAGAGCACAGTCCCGTTCCCGGAGTCAGTTGGAATCGGGTTGGAGTTCAACGCAGCACTGGAAAGGAAGCAGAAGCTGGATCAGCATCTGCTAACAAACGGTGTGATGCTAGAGCTTTGTGACTTTGCCAAAACAGTAACCAAGTCCGAGACGTATTTCTTATTTGAAATGCTGGAGTTCAACTTTGACCTTGGTGTGGACGTGGACAATGACCTGCAGTACTATGAATATGCAAAACGAGTTCACAATAAAATAAAGCTGCTGAAGGACCAGATCAAGTTGAAACCTCATCGATGGAAAGAAACGTTTCCACTGCCAGACCACAACGCTATGCTGGGGCTCACTGGCTCAGAGCAGGCAGGACGGTACTACCCCAGAAGGAACAAATCGGTGGACAGTTCAGTCCTCACGGATGGCAGCAAGAGCAGCCAGTCTTCAGAAAATCAGAAGATGGAGGGTAACGGAGCTGCGGGGAGTTCATGCTTTATAAAGAGACATCAAGGAAGCAGACTGCCGAGCGATGCTTACCCCTTCTGTAAAGAGCTTGGTGTGACCCCGACTGTCCGTCTGGATGACACACCCAGACGGAAACTGGACCCACACCTGGTAACGAACGGCGTGATGATGGAACTGCTTCACTTCTCCAGAGTGCTTTGTGGAACGCACACTTCGATAGTTCACGACTTAGTGAAGCAAAACTTCGGTCTTGAGTTGGATAAGTTGCAGTTCCGTCTGCACATGTCCAAGCTTATGGAGCAGAAGTATGGCTGCCTAACAGCAGAGGACAGGGCCGCTTTCCGAAAGGAGCCTTTTAGAGTCCAGACCAAGAAACGGCAGCAGAATCGTAAAAAGAGAAGAAAGTCTGACGCATATGACCAAGAGGCGGAAAGACTAACGGTGGCCGGTAAGAGAAGGGGGACGCAGAGCGACAGGGACGACGATGTGAAAGAAGTCTGGCAGGATGGCGAGCTGTCCTACATGTGTCCTGTTGACTTTGAGACAGACGTGCAGTCGGGTGCGGACGGCAAACCGGATGAAGTGACGCTTGAAAGCTGTCTGTCAGCAGAAACAAAGTCTGCAGCGTCTCTGGATGTAAAGCAGGAAGAAGAGGACGTTTTTGTCTCCCCAGTGCGGACTAATGGCCACAGCGCCGGGTTTTTGAGGCTTCATCCGAGGAACTCGATTCTGAAAGCCGTCTCCGATCTGTTTTCTGAAGATAAAAGTGAGAATGTAAACGTACAAACGCAGAAACAAAAGCTGTGGGTGAGACGTTCCACTCGCTCAAAACAAATCCTCAAGTCCAGCAGAGTGAACGACAAGTTTGCCCACTGCAGAGAGGTTGGCTTGGACTTCAACGTTGGTTCAGGAAACAAACAGAATGTAGATCTTCAACTTCTCACCAACTTCGTCTTGTGGGAGGTTTATAAATTTTCAAATGCAATGACAAGGAGTTCTAGCAGTTTCTTACTTGAGATTCTGGACAACAACTTTAACCTTAACCTCCAGGATGAGCTGCATCAGCGCAATTTTATAGTTTACATCATAACAAAAGAGAAGATTCTTCAGAATCACCCTGATAGACATAACATGGAGTTTCTCCACAGTAAGTTTGGGTTCCCTGAAATTTACAACGCAGGTGATGTGACCAGTGAGTTTCGACCTGGACGGGACGCTGAGACAGAGCAGACGGACTGGGATTCACCCGCCTCAACCACAAGCCAGCAGCCTGATGCAGAGCCACACCCATTCTGTAAGGAGTTAGGTCTCAACCTTTGGTCTGCGGAACGACGTCCAGTGAGCCAGAAGCTCGATTTGACTGTCCTCACCAAAGGTTCTGTGCTCGAAATTGTCAGCTTTGTCAGAGAGCTTTGCGGCGCGGTTCGTGAGACCGTTAATGACATCCTTGAACACAATTTTGATCTCAACCTTCAAGGAGGTCGGACGGAGGCGGCAGAGGTGATCCAGAGATGGTACGCAACACAAAAAAGCCTCATGAAAAGACAGAATCCATCACCAAGGATCAACAGGTGGTTAAACATGGTTGTCCCACTGACGGGTCACTCGCCCTGTCCACAACCACAAACCGCTGAGCGGCTTAAGCTTCGGGACACGGGACACTTAAAGCTTGAAAGGCAAATGGGGGCTTTTAATGGGAGTGTGCAACAGGTCAACAACTATCACATCTGTGAAGAAATAGGACTGGTCCTCGATGTCGGCTCCAAGTCGGAAGCCAAAGCAAAACTCGATCTGCGAGTGCTGACGAGAGGCGTCCTCTGTGAGGTGCATCAGTATGTAGAGCAGAACTGTACGCAATATGTTCCCGCTCTGTACAAGATTCTGGAGTACAACTTCGATCTGAGTTCCCAGAACCATCGCAAGGTGGAGTTTGCCTGGTCCATTGCATCCCAGGTAATAGCCATGGCGGGAAAAACCCGCAGAAAGGGGGATTATCTGAGCAGTGTGTTTGAGTTGCCCTTCGAGTTCTCGGAGTCGTCACAAGTCGCCTGCAAAGAGGAGCCAGAGGATTTCGGTGAGGCGGACCCAAACGATAACTCGGACGTCCTGTTTGTGCGAGAACTGAAGCCCGTGGACATCGAAGTCGAGGTTGAATAGATTCCTGTTTCCATTGCATAGACTCAGTGTTAGTGTTAGACTCAGATTGTTAAAAGTAACTTCAAAGTTACACCTGAGTAAAGCTACCGCTAACGATTATTCTCAGTATTGATTAAATTGCCGATCATGTTCACAGTTCTTTTATTAAGCCTTTAGTTTGTAGAACGTCATGAAAACAGTGCAAAGTGCTCCTCTCAGTTTCTCTTCGTTTGCTGTCACGAACGACAAAGAATCAAATCCTGACGTTTAAGCAGCCGGAAGCAGCAGGTGTTTGGCAGTAGAGGTTCATCAGATGTCGAATCGTTGGTGACTGATCGGCTCCTCGCAGCTTTATCTTCAGACATTCGACACGTGAACACGTCGTGCCTCAAGCTGCTCGTCGAGGTCAAAGGTCGATGTTTGTGTTGTGTGAACAGACGGACAGTCAGCCATTTTGTGCCTGATAACTTTGTGTTTTCAATCTAAATGAACATGTGAAGGAAAGTTTACTTTGTTTTTACTGACTTTTCTTTCTGCTAGAAATTAAAGTGTCTTTAATTTTGGTTGAGATTTTCTTTGCCTTATTTCAGCTGGCTGTCAGGACACAGCAGGGGAGCGTTTCAGTCCAGAGTCAGTCTAATGCAGTACAGACTCAGTTCTCAGTCTGTGTTGATGTAATGTGTGGTGCCAAATATTATTCAGACCTGCAGAAATGACTTGAGACTTGACCAGTTCCTTTCCAGAATCAGACAGACGCTGTGCATTGAAACGGCGATTTAACGAAGGCAGTTCACACGATTCACCTCGGACGATAAACGTGAATGAGATTCTAATCGGTGACCACATTTCATCGGTCTTCATTGGTTTTTGAATGGATCAGTGCATGATTCTTATCATTTCCTTCCCATCGTGCTCTCTGTCTGTCTGTGTGTCAGTGAAGAACCTGAGCGTCCACTAGATGGAGCCACAGACCACCTGCTGCCCTCAGAGGACAGACTGGAGGTCAGTTCTGATGGTTGAAACACGTTCATGTTGCCCTTTTGGTTTGTACAGGAAACAAGATGCTGAGCACACGATGTGACCTTTGACCTCTGAGCGAATCTGCAAGCCTGCGAGGTGAGTTCAGACCACATGACTGTGATAAGAAGTGCAACACGAGCAAAGTCGGTGTTACAGAATCTCCTCTGCCGGGCCTCATGCCGTTTATCTTCATCAGTTCTCAGACTGATCCACGCTGGTCCAGACCCTCAGCTCGCTGTCAGGCCATCCGCGTTGACCCTCGCGATCCCGCCATGTTCTTCCCACAGCAGGAAGTCTGCGGGAAGGCACACGACCCGCTGAGCGCAGACATTAAAGCTCTGCAGAACGACTTCGTTGACGTTACACTCAGCTGCTGTACTGCACCGAGTGAAGACCAGCAGACCTTTTTGTCCCTCCTGGTTTTCCATCTGAATGTGATTATTACAAAGAAACTCAAATACTGCAGTACTTGTACATCAGGGAGCTGACAGTACTGCTGTACTGCCCTCCCATCAGTCCAGTCCCAGTGACGCCAGCGTTCCCAGTGGGAACCCACTTTGTGTTTCCTCACACTTCAGTAGGAGCGTCAAAGGAGTTTTCCTGCATGTTCTTCCTCCTCCTCCACCTCATGCTCCACCTCCTCTTCCACCGCTTCCTCCTCCTCCACCTTCCTCCTCCTCCTCTTCCTCATGCTCCACCTCCTCCGCTTCCTCCTCATGCTCCACCTCCTCCTTCTCCTGCGCTTCCTCCTCCTCTTCCTCATGCTCCACCTCCTCCTTCTCCTGCGCTTCCTCCTCCTCTTCCTCATGCTCCACCTCCTCCTTCTCCTCCGCTTCCTCCTCCTCTTCCTCATGCTCCACCTCCTCCTTCTCCTCCGCTTCCTCCTCCTCTTCCTCATGCTCCACCTCCTCCTCCTCTGCTTCCTCCTCCTCCTCCACCTCCTTCTCCTCCTCCACATCTTCCTCCTCTTCCATCTCTTCCTCCATCTCCTCCTTCTCCTCCGCTTCCTCCTCCTCTTCCTCATGCTCCACCTCCTCCTTCTCCTCCGCTTCCTCCTCCTCTTCCTCATGCTCCACCTCCTCCTCCTCTGCTTCCTCCTCCTCCTCCACCTCCTTCTCCTCCTCCACATCTTCCTCCTCTTCCATCTCTTCCTCCATCTCCTCCTCCTCCTCCTCTTCCTCTTCCTCTTCCTCCTCCACCTCCTCCTCCTTCCAGGCTTTATTTCAGTCTGTTTGACAGGCAGGATGGTGTATTAAGGAGAAGCCAAATCAGAGCGAACACCCGCCTCTCCGTGTCGGCCCCCTCAGACCAGCAGAGTGCTGCCCTCGTTATGCCCGTTCACACACTCGTTTAACACACACACACACACACACACACACACAGGTGACAAACCTCGGCAGGAAGAGATGGAGACGAATCGCAGCGAGACGGAAACTAAAAGCAGAGCGGAGCCGTGAAATGAGCAGTGAAACGTTGACTCTCCTGAGCAGTTTGAATTTGTATGTTTGAAAGCCAGTGAACGTACAGCGCTGCTACACTTCCTGTTCTTGTTTTATTTCCTGCTGTCACACACGGTTACGTCCCTCCACTGCAGCAGGAAGACCTGAAAACGCAGTATGAAAATAGTGTCTGACAGGAGGAGATTCGGGGCCGATCCACTGTCAGCTCGCTGCGGGTGGGAAGCGGCCATTAAGCACCACAAGCTTCCGAAACCAGCAGAGTTTCTGAGTGAAGAAGAACACGCAAACATCTCAGTCAGTCCTGCATGGGTCGCCAGGACGCCGTCTCGCCGCGCTGCAGTCGTGTCACAGAGGATTCGTGGACGTGGAGTCCGTGACCACAAATGAATCTCGTCGCTGTCTCGCAGACTGAACCAAGTGTCCTCTCCTGGTTTCCTGTGTCCACGACCGCCGCAGAGTCTGTCAGATAGAAAGATGATAGATACTTTATTGATCCTGAGGGAAATTCAATTCAAATTAAATTGCAAGTCATGTGGGACTTTCACAATAAGGTGATCTGTAACGTGTGACGTCACCACCTTCTTCCACTGCATGTGTGGGCAGGCCCCATTTCTAACACTTTAAACAACTGATAGATGGATGAGTGATCGGCGGTTCACTGTGTGTGTGCGTGCGTGTGCGTGTGTGTGCGTGTGTGCGTGCGTGCGTGTGTGTGTGTGTCACAGAGGAGCAGTACAGTACAGAGTGAGAACTGGACCCCCCAGGCGGCGACACACTCTGTCCCCAGAGAGCCTCATGTGCTCTGACATATGGACACACACACACACACACACACACACACACCTCACTTCTCCAGCTGCTCCCCCACACGTCTCCCCCTCGCTCTCACCCCCGGATTCACAATCTGCTCAGAGACTCACAGCTCTGACTTAATCCAGTGGGACCAAATTCTGTCGCTGCAGCTCGTCCACACGTTTAACAAACCTCGGCCTCGGCCTCACCTGCGTCAGGTGCTCAGAGGATTCAGGGATTCACTCTGAAATCCTGACAGTGAGCCACACGTGTGGAAATTACTCCCTCTGTCCGTCCTGAGGAGGAGCTGGGGGTCGGCAGAGTCGCGCGTCTTCACGCTAAGCTAAGCTAACCACATCCTGACGCGAGAGTGGAATCGGTCCTGTTTCTATAGTTACTCAACGTGCAGACGGATCCTGTTCTGTCGTCCGCTGATCTGCTCTTCTCTGTTAATTAATCGGGTCTGAAAGTCAAACATGTTGTGACGTGAGCAGCGTTTTGCAGCTCTGGAGCTCGTTTTGACTGTCGGACATGTTTTAGTTTAGTCTGTGCTGATGCATCAGAGTTCATCAGGTGGTCGTGCGTTTCCCAGAGGAACCAGTTCAGGTAAATGAAGCGTAAGCAAAACGTCCCGCCTCAGTGGATATTAAGAGTAAAAAACATAAAATGTATGTAATGAAGTCGTATTTTAAAAGTGTCGCCTGTTCGTAATCTGTCGTGTGCAGCGGACTGCAGTCACGACAGATTACCAACGGGCGACATCAGGAGACCGAGTCCTACTGGGCCGCTGACAAAAGCCTTTAAGGTCTGCACTGACATGAAAGGAGCGTAAGCGCCCGGACGACTTGGCTTCCTCTGCAGCCATCGTGGCGAGCAGCCTGTAAGGAGGTCAGGAGTCAGAGTCTGTCGCAGCATCCCCACAGATGATCAGAGCTTCACAGAGAGAAGCAAACATCTGCTTCTCCTCCGACGTCCCACTCATTAGACTGTGTTAGCGTCCTCGGGCTGCGACTTGCTCGGGTTTCGGGCCAGTTGATGTTTTTTCCGCTCTCATCTGAAGTCATCGTCGTTATCGTCACTGAAACTAGACCGCAGGCTAAAGTGAGAACAAAACAGGAAGCGCATCGTTCATGTGGGCCTCACGGTGTTAAAGGTACAGTCCAACGTTTTGTTTGTTGTCCTTCTGAGGTCGTCTGAACCGTGTGTTTAGCCTAGCTTAGCACAATGAGTGGAAGCAGGGGCAAACTGCTAGCGCACCTCACAGCTGCTGGTTTGAGTCTAAGATAAAACTTCGCACTGCAGCTGCTGCACACTGAAAACAGCAGGAAGTCAAACCTCCAGGACGCAAAGAGAACCTGCTTCACTGAAAAGGTTCAGTGGAGCAAGAAGGACTCACGTCCTTCAGTAACGGACTGAAAGACTCGGAGTCAGTGTGTGTCTGTGTGTGAGAGTGTGTGAGTGCAAGTGTGTGAGTGTGTGTGATGGAATTAGTTCCAGTTTGGTTAAATGGACAGATGAGGGGTAAAGGAAGGAGGATGGAGGGATTAACACCTGTTGAACCTCAGTGGGCGGGGCCAAAGATCCACATTTTCTGGCGTAACTATGGCGACATGTAAAGATGCTTTATGGTGATCAGCCAGAGCTGCCTGCATGTGTGAGATGCCTGTGCATCTGTGGCCCCGCCCATTCACGCTCAAAACAGCCAATCAGGACGCATCTACCTGCGACTGAGATGACGAGAACATGAAGTCTGGAGGAAAGAGACAAGTGGAGATGGTTTGTGTGTGTGTGTGTGTGTGTGTGTGTGTGTGTGTGTGTGTGTGTGTGTGTGTGTGGGGTGCGTTGGCTGGTAAAGAGCTTAGTGAGCATGAAGCATCTGGACAGACCTGATAACTGCTCACTACCTGCCAAACACACACTCACACACACTCACACACACTCACAGTCCAAATGAAGTCACATGACAGGAGAGAACAACAGGAGGAGAAAGGATGGAAAGAAAAGAGAAAAACCTGCAGACTCGTGTGGAAGCCCAGACAGGACAGTTTCTGTCCCCCTCTCCCCTCCCTCTTCTCACCTTCTTCTCCCCCAGTTCTCTCCCTCTTCTCCCCCTCTTCTCCCCCTCTTCTGCCCCTCTTCTCCCCCTCTTCCCTCCCTCTTCCCCCCCTCTCCCCTTCCTCTTCTGCCCCTCTTCTCCCCCTCTTCCCTCCCTCTTCTGCCCCTCTTCTGCCCCTCTTCCCTCCCTCTTCTGCCCCTCTTCTCCCCCTCTTCTCCCCCTCTTCCCTCCCTCTTCTCCCCCTCTTCCCTCCCTTTTCTGCCCCTCTTCTCCTCCTCTTCCCTCCCTCTTCTGCCCCTCTTCTCCCCTCTTCTCCCCCTCTTCCCTCCCTCTTCTCCCCCTCTTCTCCCCCTCTTCCCTCCCTCTTCTGCCCCTCTTCTCCCCCTCTTCCCTCCCTCTTCTCCCCCTCTTCCCTCCCTCTTCCCTCCTCAGAGTTGGTCTTCTACCAGAAGCAACAGGGTGAATTAACAGGCCACCCAAATCCAGACAGACGTGAGCCGGAGGATCCTGTCGTCCTCAGGTTAGCTGAAGGCCAATCAGCAAACTCAGACTGACTGCAGGGAAGACAGACAGGCAGGCAGACAGACAGATTTTAGTCATGTATAAAAGTGAGGAACTGGTTTATTCACTATACAAAAACAAAGTGAAAGATTTTAAAGTTAGGAAATGACATGAAACATGAAATCATGAAAACATGAAATCCTTAATAAAGCTGCTGCAGAGGAAGCATCGCCTCAGATTTAGTGACATTTCCTTATAATGATCAGCGACTGGAGGCCAGAGGTCGTCGCGCCTCTTAATTCACAGCTGCAGGCGACGAGGAGGACGAGGAAGACGAGGAGGACGAGGAAGACGAGGAGGACGAGGGGGATTCAGGAAACAACGTGATGGCAGGAAAGAGTCCAGGACACGTGTGACCTCAGGGAAGAGTAGAAGAAGGGCGGATTAAATGCAAACGAGAGGATGAAAGACAGGAGCGGGAGAGGACAGAAGAAGAGAAGAAAACAGGAAGGAAAGAGCAGAGCTGCAGTCCGGCTGTGCGCCTCGTTAATCCAGATGATGTGAACACACCACCCGAGGCCAGACGGATCAGATCAGCTGCAGCAAACTCATCTTCCTCTTGTTGTTTCTCCACTCAGATGCTGCGGTCTGTTTGATCAAATCAAATGCTGGCAGGAAGTGTTACCTGAGAGCAGGTGAGCGGGGCTTCAGGTGGGATATTTATTGTCTGTTTGAAGTGGCCATAATGTCTGCAGTGCATCCCGAGTCCAGAGGATCTTTGTTCTCTCTTTCATCCACGTTTCCTGTCCGCATCGTCAAGCAACCCGTCACATGACGTCTCAAATCCGGATTGCTGCTCGCCGAAGCTGCGCGCCGTCACGTCGCAAGCTGCTTTTTGTACGCGTTACGTAACGTTACGTATAGAAAAGGTGTAAAGATGACATATAAGAACGACTCAGTGTGTTAATGAAGGAGGTTAATTAATGCTGTGCTGCTATTTTAATGGTTTGTCACACATTATCAGAGGCTTTAAAGGCACAGTCTGCGTTTCCTGTCCCAATAAACCAAGACAAAAGAGGCGAGCAGCGTGGCATCGTGGGAGACGTTTTAAAGTTTTATTCACGTTCTCTGTCCAACTCACCTGCAGGTTACGTTAAGTGAAAGCCACAGATTGCTCTGATTTGCGTGGGGATGATAAAAGCTAAATATCTAAGAAGGTCTGGTTGTCTTCAGACGTGCTACATGTGGCGCTTTGAGTCACGGCTCAGCGCTAACGCTCGCAGCGTTATGAATGTGAGAGGGACATGAGAGTTTTCTCTGCGGCAACTTTTGGCGGGCAGGTGGCGTTCGTGTGAGTTTGAGAGCTGCGGTGGGCTTGTTTTTCGTCGATGTTGTTCACTAAAGCAGAAAGTCGGGACGTGACCCAGTTAGGGTGTTTAGATCCAGTCTCCTCGCACTTTGTCTTCCCCCCTTCCAGCTATACTTAGCGTTAGTCGTCCATGTTTGTAAACTGCCACTAATTCAGACTGGGGTTTAGCCGCAGACAGTTTGCGCTGTCACTTCCTTCCTGTCGCCTGCAGATCTCTTTCCTTTTTCATTTTTTGGCCCAATTATCAGAGGAGGATCCAGAAGCTGGTCAGGCCTGAGAGTCCTGCCCAGCGGAGCGATGGAGCCAGACGGACAGATTGGACACAACGGGACACAAATGAGCAGAGACTCGTGGGTAATTTGGCGTGATGATGCGATCTGATGCAACGTCCGAGACCATTTTTTAAAACTGATCCTCTGTCTCTGTCTGTCCCTCCTTTAATCGGGGGGTTGTTGTCTTAAAATGGACGGATGAAAGGATGAATTAATGGTATTGAAGGAGGGAGGGAATGGATGGGGATGACGAGTGCAGGAGGGACAGACTGCTGAATAAACAAATGGAGGGATGGAACAGATAGACTGAATGGATGGGTGAATCACTCACACTGAGGAAACCCAGGGAGGCTTTCTCACCCCGGGTAAAAACTCAGAAAAGGAAAAAGGAAAAGAGTGAATGGGTGAGTAAGAAGCCGAGGGAAGTAACTGAAGTGGTCATGTTGTCACAAGCAGCGCGTGGTTACACGAAAAGAAGACGCAGAGCGTGAACGTCGTCTCATGATTATTCACTCTGCCTGCGGGGTTTGTGGTTTTAATCACTCAGATGTTATTTTTTAAACAGAAGCCAAAAGAAGTAAGTTTTGTTTATGAAAGATCTCACACTGCGTTTATTCACGTTTCCGCTGAACTGGGGTCAGCTTTGCTCCCACTAAGGGAGGAGGCGCGTTCGTGTTCAAACTGCACTTGAACT
>NC_058506.1:22829817-22834817 GCF_020382885.2 Scatophagus argus | reverse complement strand
ATGTCTTCTTTTCTGTGCTTGTGAAACATCTGCACAGTCTCTCTCTCTCTCAAAGAAGAAGATAACAGCCTTGGCTGGATATTTTTTAAAGAGGGACGTCAGTGTTTCAGCTTTTGTGAAAGTGAACCTGCTGCTACAAAGCTAAGAGCTGAGCACAGTTAGCTGCAAGAATTAAGAGGAAAGTCTTCATCTGCTTTTCCAACTAGAAAACCAAAGGATGGATCGATACCGGCTGTCTGCCCCCCGGCTTCAAACTTTGAAGCTCTAAGTTTTGTCATGTTTTATGTTGTTTTACAGTTCATTCTGTAGATTAGCCTGTTGATTTCTGCGTTAGCATGTTGCTAATGTAGCTCCTCCCAGTCTGAGATGATGTTGAGGGACACTGAGGACAACCTGTGTGAAACAGACTACACGATGAGGGTAGTGCACCCGATATCTGTTACAGTTTGAGTTCCATGTTGCTGTTTTTTTGTTTATGCTGCAGGACTAAACCTCAGCTAGCGTGGATTCTCACCTGTGTGTGTGTGTGTGTGTGTGTGTGCGCTGCTGCATCTAAAATTTCTTGATAAATGTACCCTAAAGAAAACGACATGGCTACACATGAATAATGAAGAAGAAATATTCAACCTAGCTTGGACTCCTTGGTTAGGAGCCAACAGTTAGCATGCTAACACCCACTTGCACTATACTCCACTCTGCACTACCTCACCTTTAGACTACCTCCAGACACATTTATTTTACTTATCTTAATTTGTGTTACCTTATTTTATTTTATTTTTATTTTATTCTTCTATTATATGTTACTTGTTACGTTCTATGTATGCACCAATCACCAAGACAAATTCCTAGTAATGTGAAACCTCTTCACTTACAATGCCACAATGCAGTCGTGGATCAGCGGTTAGGGTGTCGGACCCGTAACCGGTGGATCGCTGGTTCGATTCCCCGTCCTGGTGTCCATGGCTGAGGTACCCTTGAGCAAGGTACCTAACCCCCACTGCTCCCCGGGCGCTGCACGCGGTCGCCCACTGCCCCGGGTTTGCTGTGTGTGTGTGCACGTCACTTGGGTGGGTTAAATGCAGAGAACAAATTTCGTTGGAGTGAGTTCCCTCCAATGACAAAATATGTCACTTTATCACTTTTATCACTTTATCAATAAAGTCTTTCTGATTCTGATTGTGATTGTAACACTGCACAAACACTGTCACAAAGCCGTAACGTTAGCGGTCTGCTGGGCAGCGAGGCCGAGGCTGAAGCAGATCACATTTCTTCTCTAACCTCCAGGTTTTATTCAGGCTAGAAGTGAAGCTAACTGGCTGATAAAGACACTGACAGGGCGAGCAGGGCTGGCTCAGACCCAGGCGGCTGACCAACCAGAAGTATTTTTGTTAGATTCAGGGATTTGACGTTGATTGACGTTGAGATTTTAAGCATGTAAAACCCATTCAGATGTTCAGTTTGTCTATCCAGAGGTTGTATTTAGAGTTTCTGTGACTGATGCGTGTGTTGGTGTCGATGTGTTGGATGAAGTGGACAGCAGAGTATCAAGGGACGCTGTACTGCTTTCTTCAGCAGCTTCCTGTCACTGTGATAACCCCAATGACAATAACAGCCTTAAACTAATCGTAAGCAACAAGCATTTCGACAGCGTTTCCCACACGGATGCAAACGTTCAGACACAGAAAACCAGCTGGAGACGTGAAAACAAAGAGCACAGCAGATCCACAGAGCTTTCAGTCAAACGCTCCTGATTGGTCCGTGGGGCTCGAACGTGGTCTGAGGTTCAGCGTGAACGAGCTTTCCAGCTTTCGTTTAATTTTTAACAACACCATCAAATGCAGCCGGAGGAGAAGAACATTTGGGAGAACAGAAAAATCCTGCAGACTTGTGTGTTAGTGGATCATAAATCTCATCAACATCACATCAAGAAGCTGTGTTTGTACCAGTTTGTGTTTCTTCTTTCTCACGCTGTCTGAGCAACGGTGTCACTGTGAGTGGAAGCAGTTGTGTGGTTATTTCTTCAAAAACCTCACTGGGTCTCGTGTCAAATCCAGATGTCGGTTCTGACGTATGTAGACGCTCGTCGTCACACCCTCTGATGATGGTGAGAGTTGTGTCATGTGAACCTTCAGTCAGGTTGGACATCGTGACAAATCTGACCTCGCTGCTGCTTTTCTGTGGGCACATTACTGCCCCCTGTGGCCTGAGGGTAGAAGACGCCCACTGGGGTTGGTGAAACCTTCCTTCGTGGTCTTTTCCGACCAACAGTCAACATTCAGTTTTGTTTTAAAAATGACCACAACTGTTCCCTCTCGAATCGAGTCGTTTTAATGGAAAACTCACAATGGATTTATTTAGTTGTGGAGTTTGGTCTGATGTGACCCACCAATGATGTTGCCTACTTTCAAAGCAGTTTTATCGGCGTTATTAAGTGCATAATTAAACCAGTGAATCACTGAGATGTACGTGTACAGTAAGCAGCACAGCTGGCACCTTCTAAAACAGGCTCGTGTTAGGAATAAGATGCCCAACATCCCTGTGAAACATCTTTCATTAGTGCAGCTGAATATTGAGCTTGTGGGAACAATAGCAGCACACTGTTTTATTAGCACACAGATCAATGTCTTTCAGGCTATTAAAAACCTTTTAAGATGTGTGCCTTATTATGCACTTCCTGTGTCTGTGCGTATGGTGTGATGTGTTCGGCCTCGGGGGAGCTGATGTGTGCTGACTGAACGTCGTCAGAAGCCACGACGAAGCCGTTTTCAAGGCCTCGAAGGTGCACGTTCTGTTCCTTATCTCGACCGCTTCCCACAAGCACCCTGCGGTCCTGTTCCCGGGAACCTCCTGCAGTCCCTCACGCAGTTTTCAAGACTGGATGCCCCCCCAACAACCCTGCAGTGGTAGAGTCGTCCCGCTGTCCCACGGGCTCCACCATCGTGGTGAAGACGGAGCCGAGCTGAAAGGCCGAGATCGCGGACAGGAGCGTTGGACTCTGTCGGGAGAGGAGCTCCGAGGAGAACCACTGGCGATGTGGGTCGATGTGGTCCACTCGATCACATCTTCAGCGCCTTCCTCTGAAGGTGGACACGCTCAGCGAACACGCTCAGCGAACACATTAAACGTCCCATCTGGGTCGTGAAGCTGGAAAACACCTGAGTGGACGGACGTCTGGACTACCTACTGCTACGAGTCCGTCAATTTTCTATTGTGTGTTGCAGGTTAATATTTTATCATCAGAGGAAGTCCCAGCGGCTCCGTGAATCTTTAAACACGACGTTCATAATTCACGTCTTGATCAATAAACCATCACAGGTTTATATGGATCAGATCGGCCATTTACTCACAGCAGAGCCGGGAAATCAGGAGGACGCACAAACACGCGCCGACACACACACGCCAACACACACGCTGACTTCAACAGAATCACACAAAAGCATCCGTGCGTGTGTGTGTTTCTGTTTGAATAATTTATACACAGGGCAAAAACTGGCACAGGGTTATTAACATTGAAGTTACAAACACATTCAGATGTTCACACACACACACACACACACACACACACACACACACACTTAAAGACAAATATTAACACACATACATGATTTACATCCACAATCAGCAGAAAGTGAACGCACACACTTCAGAAAAACACCCATAAATAAATCTCACAGAGTTCTGGAGCAGAAGCTGCTAATACACACAGGTTACACAAGTGAAGATACACACACACACACACACACACACACTGCATTATGGATGAGTGACACAGCACTCGTATCATATCTGCACCACCTGCTGGTGCTTCCTCCTCCATCAGTCTGCAGGCTGACATGCAGCTTCACGCGAGCCGAGCGCCGTCGTCTTTCTGAGGTCCACGAACCAACGCGTTCCCCGGAGTCTCGGGGACGCTCGCACGTCCACAGCAGATCCTGAAACACTGAGCTACTGGAGGGAAGACTGGGACTGTCAGGATGTGGTTTTTATCTTCGCTGCCGTCGGAGTGCTGACGGTCGTAAATCAAAGTGTTTGACCTGGCGATGGCGCCAGAGCAAAACTCAGAGGATCAAAGTCTGTCATGCTTTGGTTAAACGCTAACATTCTAAGCTAGGAAGTTAACATGCTAACGTATTAACATTACACACGTTAGCATTGTCACTGTGAACGGGTTAGCAGGCTCATGTTAGCATTTAGCTCAAGCGTGCAGCCTAACGCAAGCAGCCGAGTTTCGATCTGATTGCACTGCGACAAAACGCGGCACATTAAGCGCAGCTGGCTCATCAAACGTGAATCTGATGGTGTAAAGCCGAGCCTCACAGGCCGGCCACCGTACAACCACGCGACACGTCCGTCGCCAGTGTTTGGTCCCAGTGCCGGTGGAGACGCTGTGGGCTTCCCTCTGGGTCATGGAGTGGTCGTGCTGTTCGCTGCTTCTTTCTGTGCTTTGAAAAGGTGTGAAAATGTTGTTCATGACAGCCAGTCGGCGTCTGATTCTCTGCTGCTGAAGCCAAGTTTAAAGTAGGCCAGCTGAAAGGCAGAACAAAGCACGCAGAACGCCTGGGTAACTTTTCCTTTAAAAATACATGAGGCAGCACCCGCCACTCCCCACCTATCAAACATTAAGGAGCAACGGGGAAGGCGTTTAAACACACACACACACACGCAGTCGTGAGCACCTGAAAGACGCACTACGGTAAACACAGGCCTGACATCACAGTTCAGACACGTACACTAAAACCAAACCCGAACAGTAAACGTCTCAGCTCGTTACTGGTCGGGTTAACGAGCTCCAGCGGGAACTGATGTCACACCTCGCTGCAGTCGGGGGTTAACCCCCTGAACGATTACAAAATGAGAACTGGAGGATGAGTTGACGTTGTTGCCTTTGGTCCCAGTGTGGCAGCTTTAAACTGACAGGTTTTTGAACAGAGTTTGGTGGCTTTGTGCTCTGCTAGGCTGAGACAGTCACTCACTGCTCTGACTCAGGGAAACCCTGAAAG
>NC_058506.1:22729817-22824817 GCF_020382885.2 Scatophagus argus | reverse complement strand
GTGCAGTCGCCCTATGGGGCCGATGCTTTGCATTTAAAGCTCCTCACGGGGCAAATTTGAAGGGTGAGTTCAGTTCAGGCGGTGCTGACGAAGGGGTTCCTCCGTTTGGGTGTGCTGGGGACTCCTCCAGGGTCAAAGTACTGGATTTGGTAGCAATTAAGCCGAACCACTCAGAGCTATAAGACCGTGTCTGAGCGCTGATTCCTCTTTGTAGTCCACAAATGTAAAAGTTTAGCTCTAAGCTTCTCCATGCTGAAGAAAAACTTTGAACCACTTCATTAGTGGCAGCGAGGAGAGATCGCGTCGATGTTGATGGGGCTGCCACAGAAGGAAGAAGACGAGGCAGAGGAAGAGGAGGGCGGAGGCTTTGCAATAATGAGGCCAAGTAAGCAAACATGACCTCAGCCAAAATATGTCAGCATCATCAGCCTTATTAAAACTCGCTTTGAGGGGGAAAAGACGAGGTCTGCAAAGCACAAAGAGGAAGGCAGGGAAAAGACAGCAAAGAGAAAGGAGAGAGGAGAGGGGCGGCGAGCAGGCAGGAGAGCCACCAAACGCCCCCCGCCAGGCGAGGTTCATCCTCACCTCCTCTCAGCTGAAGGACAAGCGTGGAGAATTTTGTGGAGAATCCTGGGAAGGCGTCAAAGCGTAGCTGTGATTGGAAACGTGTCAGAAACTGAACTCGAGTTAACTTTCTGTTAGAGTTGTGACAAATGGAAAGCCAGGTGTTTGTTCCTCTGACACTCCTCAGGTAAAAATATCCTCGTCTGAATTCACCAACGCATCGAGGCGACACTGATGATCCTCTTCCTGCGATCACAGAGAGGGTCTGTACAGATCCTCTCTCCGCTGGGACGTCATGGAAGGCCTTTGGTCTGTTGGAGGACGAGCAGGGCTGAACCCGTCACAGGTGTAGGTATATTTATGAGCCAGATTGCAGACTGAATTCGTCTTCTGCATTTGACCCCCGATCTCAAGCCACTTCTCCAACCTCTAGGCCACGGCTGCCCCCAGAGGTACTCCCCGTCAGGTTGTCCCTCTTGTTGCAGAATGGCACCAGGACCCACAGAATTCACTCGTCCTGGTTCTGATTTTGAAGTTTTGTGCACTTCCTCCAGTGCAAATCCTTTTCCTCCATAATCCTTCGTTAGTTCCAGAGTGTAAATGTACCAAATGTTTGTATGTGAGATGGGCTTCTGGTTTTGGCCTCGGAGGACTGCCTAAGTTTTTGTCCACTGAACAAGGACGGCTTGTCCTTCAGCTGCGATGCTGCTTGATGTCCAGACCCGAGACGAGCAGATGCTTCAGTTGCGTTTAAGCTAACATCTCGGATCTGGTGTGGAAAGTCACGTGTCGCCGTCACGGCAGACCGTGGACGCTTGTGTGTTTTATGTCTTGATGTTGGAGCAGACATGCTGTAGAAATGTCTCACATGTCAGGTCTGAAGCTCTAATGAAGCATCCAGACATGAGACAAACTTCTGAGTCCTACTTTGTGCTCACAGCCCCTGAATGGAGACACATTTAAGGGTTGATGAGGTTTCTCCAGCTCTAATGTAGTTTTGTTAACGAGGTTATTTTAGACTCTTAATCTGAAAAATGAAAGCTGATTTCCTGCTTATATAACAATCTCTGAAGTCAAGTTTGAGGCAGACGTGGGGGGTAATCAGATTACCAAAAGTTCAGTCTGTTCGAGCTCACTCTTTATTGTAAAAATCTGTTCAGCTCCTTAATACAGTAAATCCCTTCTTCTTCTTCTTCTTCTTCTTTGCTTACCTTTAATTCATTTCATTTCTTTCTCACTGCTGTCATTTAACAGTGAAGCTGACAGCCGTGTCAGGATTTCTAACGTTTTCCTCTGCTGTGTCCTCACAGATGACAGCTGTTATTACCCGGTGAACAATAATGCAACAGTCAGCGCTCCTGAACGCAGCCTAATATAGCCACTGTTTCACTGTCACTTCTACAGGAGGAGGAGGAGGAGGATATGAAGTGACAGGAGGCAGCAGGAAAAATGATAGAAGAAGAAAAGCGCAGAGAGGAGGAGGACAGAGATGAGGTGAGTTTAGACCCTGCCGGTGTCATCAGACGAAGATGAAATCGTTAACGTTGACGATGATTTCCTGAACGTGTCGACGCACGGCCTGCTAGTGTCATCAACACAAAAGAAATGATTCATTATCATTGAAAACAAAACAAAATACTTCAAAGTGAAGCAGTCCAGACCTCGGCCATCTTCAGAGTTTCAGTTTGATTTATGATCTAATTAGCATGTAAAGTTAGGCTGTGGAACATAATAATCATGCATTTCTGTGATGTTAGCATAGTCACTGTGGGCATGTTAGCGACGAGCTAAGACACACACCGACTTTCTGAATCAGTGTCCTGATGTGTTTAAACTGCTACGTCTGCATAAATATGTATGTTTGCTTTGACTGTTTCAGGAAAAATGGATAACAGGTGAGTCCAGTGCTTTACAGGTAATGTTACACACACACACACACAAACTAGTGTGAGGTGAGAAGAGGAGAACACATCTAATCTCTAAAGTAAAAGGAGCTGTACAACAGTGTTTGAGTACTCTGTTCCAAGTTCAAAGTACAAGTATAAACCAGCAGTTTGATAGAGGACATGAGAGCTCACCTGGCTCGCCCCCTGGTGGCTGGCTGCAGTACAGCTCATAAACTCCTCTGGTTGGTCGGAGCCGTCATGTGACATGATTCACACAGTGAGAGACACGCCCGCTGTTTTACCTCCAGGTTTAAGTAAATGAGCGCACTGTAACGTGAAACACTATCAGATGTTACCAGGAAGTGGCTACAGCCAGCTTAGCTTAGCACGCCGATGGCGCACAGGAGAAAGCAGCTGCCTGCTTCTGTCTGCTAAAGCTCACTGATCAACATGTGACATCTCGTTTGTCCATCTGGTCAAGACGCACAATTATTTTAATGTCGTTATATTTCGTCTCATCTTGTTGTCTTGTTTTGTCTAATAAAATCCATCCTTTCCTCATCTCATAACGCGATCCATCAGTGTCTCATCTAATTTGGTCGAACCTGATCAAGCGTCGCTTTTATCAAATATCATCAGACCTTTTCTCAGTTTGCTTCACTCAGAATCTGTTTGGACTTCAGCCATTCAATCCCAGGGTGAAGTTAATCCAAACACGTCTAATTTAATCAGAATAAACCTCATCTGACTGTCTTGCTCATTGCAGTGTACATACAGAGCAGCGACAAACACGACAAAACAAAAAAATCATCACCAATGAGCTTTCTGATTGCCTCCAGAGTTGCCATGGCAACTAACGATGAGCAGTTGACAATCAGCTCACTGACGCTCACGTCTGACCGGCTGAAGCTGTCTGACATTAACTTTCGTTTTGTTTCATGAATGTTTTCCTTCCTCGTCTTCCTCCTCTTCCTCATCCCCCTCTCATCATTCATTCATCTCTGGTGATGAGATTAAACGGCAAACACACACTCACACACACTCACACACGCCTGCCAGTCCTGCTGGGTGTCTTATTAACCCTCATTAGCCATTTCTCTCAGATATTAAAGAGATGATCTCCTGACTAACATTCCCTACTGAGCGCGCTCAGTGTGAGGAAGAGGGGAGGTTAGGGATGCAGAGAGGGAGGAAACAGATGGAAACCCTGGGATGGACAGAAGAAAGAGGCAGAGAGGCTGAATATGAGCCAGAGCGCTTTAAAAAAATAATCCAAGTTAATTATAAACGTCCAAAACGTTTTTGATCTTCTCTCGATTTGTTGCAGTCGTATGAGCCGTCAGACCGACTGACAAATCAAAGTCCCTGCAGCACAAACAGAAACATCCTCATCTTTATTCCACAGATCACAAAACCTGAGACCTCACACGGTTTCTGCACTGCATCTGTACACCCACAGGCAGGCAGACAGGCAGAGAGACAGGCAGAGAGGCAGAGAGACAGAGAGACAGGCAGAGAGGCAGGCGGGAAGGCAGAGAGACAGGCAGAGAGGCAGAGAGACAGGCAGAGAGGCAGGCAGAGAGGCAGGCAGAGAGGCAGAGAGACAGGCAGAGAGGCAGGCAGAGAGGCAGAGAGACAGGCAGAGAGGCAGGCAGGCAGGCAGGCAGAGAGGCAGGCAGGCAGGCAGAGAGGCAGAGAGACAGGCAGAGAGGCAGGCGGGAAGGCAGAGAGACAGGCAGAGAGGCAGAGAGACAGGCAGAGAGGCAGGCAGAGAGGCAGGCAGAGAGGCAGAGAGACAGAGAGACAGGCAGAGAGGCAGGCGGGAAGGCAGAGAGACAGGCAGAGAGGCAGAGAGACAGGCAGAGAGGCAGGCAGAGAGGCAGGCAGAGAGGCAGAGAGACAGGCAGAGAGGCAGGCAGAGAGGCAGAGAGACAGGCAGAGAGGCAGGCAGAGAGGCAGAGAGGCAGGCAGGCAGGCAGAGAGGCAGAGAGACAGGCAGAGAGGCAGGCAGAGAGGCAGAGAGACAGGCAGAGAGGCAGGCAGAGAGGCAGAGAGGCAGGCAGGCAGGCAGAGAGGCAGAGAGACAGGCAGAGAGGCAGAGAGACAGGCAGAGAGGCAGGCGGGAAGGCAGGCAGGCAGGCAGGCTGACAGGCAGAGAGGCAGAGAGACAGGCAGAGAGGCAGGCGGGAAGGCAGGCAGGCAGGCAGGCAGGCAGGCAGGCAGAGAGGCAGAGAGGCAGGCAGGCAGGCAGGCAGAGAGACAGGCAGAGAGGCAGAGAGACAGGCAGAGAGGCAGGCAGAGAGGCAGGCGGGAAGGCAGGCAGGCAGGCAGGCAGGCAGGCAGGCAGAGAGGCAGAGAGGCAGAGAGGCAGGCAGGCAGGCAGGCAGAGAGACAGGCAGAGAGGCAGAGAGACAGGCAGAGAGGCAGGCAGAGAGGCAGGCAGGCAGGCAGAGAGGCAGGCAGGCAGGCAGAGAGGCAGGCAGGCAGGCAGAGAGGCAGGCAGAGAGGCAGAGAGACAGGCAGAGAGGCAGGCTGACAGGCAGGCAGGCAGGCAGAGAGGCAGAGAGACAGGCAGAGAGGCAGGCAGGCAGGCAGGCAGGCAGGCAGACAGACAGACAGGGCGTTCCGAGGGCCTGGGCTCATATTATTTCCTCCTAATGATCTCACAGAGCACACAGACTGCATCGTTTCCCTGGGAGCTCCAGGACTGTCCCAGGGCCGTGCAGAAGTGTCCCCCAGCTGCGAGGCCCTCAGGCTGGGCAGCTGACAGCAGCCTCCTCCTCCTCCTCCAGATTCCTGCTTCTGCTGTTTTGCAGAGAAATGAGGCGATGAAGGAAGCACAGAGGAAGAGGAGGATGCCGTCGTTGATCCTTTTAAGAAGAAAGCCCCAATGGTAAATCTAAACAAACACACAAACAAAACACACACGCAAAATATGACAGCATCTCCAAATAAAAACAAAAACTCCTGTTCGATAAAGTGACTCTGATGCTTACATTTAAATGCTGAACTGAAGATATGATGGAAACACAGCTAAGATCTGAAATCGGAGACGTTCAGTCTTTCGCTCACTTCGCTCCCTGCTGTACTAAGTGGACTGCAGGTAAGCGGCTCAGGGTGGACGCGGTCTGTGGCCTCCTCCCTGACCTTTGACCCCACTGCAGAGCTGACACGGACGTGAGAGACTGATCACAGCGAGGACGATGAGGGGGGTCAGCTGGAACCAGAACAGTCAGCTGATCTGAGCACATTCACCGAACCACAAAGCTTAGAAAGAGTCTGAAAACATCCAATCAGCCTTTTCAGTGCTTTGAGTGTGTGTGTGTGAGTGTGTGTAGGAGTGTGTGAGTGTGTGTGTGTGTGTGTGTATTACTGATCATCCTCTGTGTATTTCTGAACATTGCACGGATCAGCAGAGCATTAATGGAGAAACATGCTTATACACTACATCACATACATACACACACTTCCATCATACCAACACACATGCAGTCATGGATTAACAACCACACACACACACACACACACACACACACACACACAGTGTACCACTCTCACTGTACATGCTGTGGCAAATGAAGCTTTAGGAGATGATGCAGTTTCTTTTCACGCACAGAAAAAATAAATAAAGCATAAACATCATCAGCTGTGTGTGTGTGTGTGTGAGAGAGAGTGTGTGTGAGTGTGTGTGTGAGAGCATTCATGTTCAACCGAACAGGAAAATCTGCATTTGACGATGGGTACAGTTCAGTAAGTACTGGACAAAGTATGAGTGAAGTATTAGTATCAGTAAGTAAGCCAGAAATGCCAAAAACTGCAGTGTTTTGTTGGTTTTTTTTTACATTTTAGTCAAAGCTGTTGAGGATGAACTTCCTCCCTGTGCCGCACAAAACGTCACACATCGTTCCTCTGGGGACCGTGAATAACAGAACGAGGTAGGCAGGAAGTCGCCCCCTTCAGGCCGAGCTGGTCATGACACCACGTGGACGCGCTGGACGGGATGAATCACACGGTGATGATTACCAGCTCGTCCTGAGTGTGGCGCTAGCAGGAAGAACGTCCTGAATGTCCACTTCACATGTCCAACACTTCGGCCTGTTGGGACTCGAGGTGTCACTCAGTCCAGTCACTGATGTGGATCCACAGTGAGCTCAGTGTGTCTGCTGCTCTCAGGTCAGTGGGTGAACATCACATTCAGAGGCTGAACGTAAAGGTCAGTTCGTATTAACCTGAGCGTTAACACCACCGCTGCTGCATCAGGACACACACAGCTGAGCCAGCGAGCCTCCGCCTCCACCCGCTGTGAGACTCCACCATGTGGATTAGTCGACCTCACATGTTGGCTGAGGCTGAAACACCTCCAGAACTGCTGAGTGGTTTGTTGTTAAACTGAATTACGTGTATTCATGCAGTTATGCTAAGACTCAGAGCGACCACTGAGACTACACTCATCATTTCCTGAATTTTATGGGAAAAAAGAAGAAAGTGTAAACAAAAACTTTAAAAAATTAATATGGGAGTGTGAAAATACAAATAATATGAAGATAAAATGAAATCATTTTTAATGTCTGTGTGTGTGTGTCACAGGTGTGAAAGGTGCTGTTGTCAGCTTCCTTCCTCCTCTGGTAATGGATTTGACCCGTGTGTGTGTGTGTGTGTGTGTGTGTGTGTGTGTGTGCGTGTGTGTGTGTGTGTGTGTGTGTGTGTGCGTGCGTGTGTGTTCACACCTCTGCCATGTGATCTGGGTGTGGACGTGTGAGTGTTGGTACGCGAAGCTGCTGAACAAACATTGAAGAGGACGTCCGTGCTGTTCGTGAGGCTTTCTTCACCATCACATCTATTTTTGGATTTTGTATGTGTTTTGTATTAAGTTGTTATTATTCTCTGTGATAAACGTATTCTATGTAGTCTACACAAACACAGAATATAAGCAAACTCGGTTGTTTGTCTGCAGCTCAGCAGAGTCAGCAGGGAACAAAGTCTGACTCGCTGAAACAGAAAGCAATTACATTAATGATCCTCTATGAAAGTGTAATAATGCACAGCACACTGTGAGGCTTTAATGCAGGGAGCTTCTCCTCAGAGGCGTCTCACGGCGGCTCCATGACACGCTCACAGCACTGAAGCTGCTCAAAGCATCAGCACAATGAAGAGCAAAGAGAACCATTCCAACAGAGCGGGAACGCGGACTACGTCACCTTGTGTGGAGGTGGAGGAACAGCAGCACGTTGGAGGTTCTAATGTTTCTGACGTTTCGTAGTTCTGCACCAACCGCAGCGTTTTGTTGAATCGCTATGGCAACGACGACAAAAGCTTCATGTTATTATTTTCTTAAATGGACAATTTGTGGCAAATGTGTTGCAGTGTGTGAAGCAGTGAGCGAAGAAAGAGAGACGCGAGCCCAGACTCCGCGCTGAGCTCCACCCGCCGAAGCCTGAGCGCCATCAACACTTCCAGAGCCAGCAAGCCAACGCAGGTGAGGATTTCCAGACTTTCAGGTGAACTTTCCCCACATTTTAACTGCAGCATGAAGCTGAACTTCTTCACTTCCTTTTTCATCCTTTTGAAACACACCACAGTCTGCTCCCTGTTGTCATGTCGGGTTCGCATCTCGCCCATCCGTCACTGAGCAGCGGGTTCACACTGAGGAAAACAAGACTGAAGCCCTGCTGATGCCCCCTGGAGGCAGCAGATGTCATTAGTGAGCAACGTTCTGACGCTTTAGCCTCGTTTGTCTAGCCTAGCTTGTTTGTTTGTTTTTGTCATTTCACCACGAATGCCACAGAGAAAATGTTTTGATGATGCAGTCTCAAGGCCAGAAAGCGTGTCAGAAACAGGACTTTAGATATGGGTGTTCATATCTGATGTGGAGCCAAAAGTCACTAATAGTGTTTTTCTGTTAGCTTGTTAGCTTAAGGCTAATATACAGTAAGGAATTCTGGATGCTTGGAGCCATTAAACACGAATGATCCCAGCGACAGGAGTAGGGCGAGACGAAAATTCCCTTTGCCATCTCTATGAACGTTAGACTTTTTCTCTTAGGCTGAGGCGAGGCTAGCAGTTTCCCCCCACTTTCAGTCTTTGTGCTAAGCTAGGCTAAACACTTCCTGAACCTGAAATGATCTTCTGTCCTGACAAGACGACCAAACACTTGCAGCGTGGTGGCAGCTAGTTACTGAAGGTGTAGCAGGTGGTGAAGGTGGAGCTCACTTTAATGGATTTCTGAAATGTAGTGCAGTCAAAGTGTAAAATAACATGAAATGGTATTAAGGTACAAGTACCTCAAACGAGTTACGTGCAGCTGTCGCTCCTCACACTCGACGGTCACATAAACTCGCGTTTCCCTTCGCCCATTTTACCTTCGCCTCCCAAAATAAAACGTCTGGATCTATTTTAACCGAAGCGCAGCTCTTTAATCAGACTGAGGACAAAACAACAAAACAGATCAGCCGTCCGCCAGCGAGCCGCAGCCTCATTTCCTCTCCTGCAGAGCACACACACACACACACACACACACTCACACTCAGTCACACACACATTCAGAAGCTGAAGGTTTTTTGGTTTCTAAATCGAGCTCGACTTCAAAGATGCTTTTTTGCTAAAATAAGTAAAGTTTCTTCAGAAGAGCAGCCAGTTTTTAATTTGTCCGGTTTACTACTGCAATCAGTGTGAAAGTCCTGCGTTCAACACACAGTACAACATGTATTTGAAGTACCAAACGTACTCATTGTTGGTACCAGCTGTGTGTACTCCTGCTCCTTTGAGTTTGTGTCTGTGAGGAAACTCTTTCAAAGCTCGTGTCAACAACGTCTCAGGACGCTCCGGACGAAGAAGAAGCCCGCTGGAGCTTCAACCACCAGCTTCACGAAGAGGAAGATGAAGAGGAGGAGAGAGACGGCCGGTCGACGAGGGAGGAAGAGGAGAAGAAAAGAGACCAACGAAGAAGAAGTTAAAGGCAGTTTGAAGTCAGTGTGCGTGAAAGAGACTCAAAGAGAGCGACGTCGAGGCCTGTCTCCTGTTCGGAAGACTAAATAAGACAGTCCAAACAAGAAGAGAAGGAGATCAGAGCGGAGGCACACAGATGGGTGGATGCAGCACAAACAGGAGAAGAAAAAACCAAACTGCAGGAACAAAGAAGGAGCTGAAGCAAAGTGAGGCAGTTTGAAGCAGGTTAATGAGCCCACATGAAACAGAATGACAGAGTGAGGACGGTAATTAACGCTGCTACAGGCTGACCTGAGAGCAGCAGGTGGAGCTGCGACGCCTCCGTCACCTCACAGACGAGCACAGAATCACGTTCGGAGTCCGCAGAGTGACTTCGGCTACGAGCTCTCGTTGTGTTTGACCGTCTGAGGTGACGCTGGCCGCTTTGACATCCCCCATCACGTGCTCCGTCCATCGTGGTCAGGGTGAGGTGACCTCTGACCTCATGGTTACAGTCCTGTGCTGATCTGAGACCTTACAACTGATGATTCAGCCAACTGAACAGCTGACCTCAGGAAAGCAGAACCTGTAACGGAAACGTGGATTCATCCAAAATGATTCAAAGGCAAACTGTGGCTTTTCAACACCTGGATTTCATTAGGAACTGTTTTCTGTCTGTATCACGACACGACATGTGCTGATGATGAGAGGCTCGTAACAGGGTGGGATGTAAACATTAACGGCCTGCTTTTCAGCTGAGCTACAAGCTTCGTTAGCTTCGTTAGCTTCGTTAGCTTCGTTAGCTTCGTTAGCGCCCCTCTTGTCTGTGAGCAGATGCACGTGTCCTGAACATAAGAGAGCTGACATTGATCAGGTGGACACGAACGTGAGATGAGGCTTAAAGCCGCTCTGTGCCTGCTGGATGTGCAGCAGTTCGACTCGGCCGCCCTGATGTCACTGTTTGCTGTGAGACGGTTTCCTCATGTGTCGGCGTGTGTCTGTGAAGAGACATGATGATTATTTAGAGCAAACTTCAGTCTTTGTGTTAGATTGCTGCAAGCGTCACATTCAAAAGCATGAATGCTCACATGCCTTTGAGCTGTCAAAGTGTCCTGAACTCCCACACGACCTGAATGCAGCATAAAACTGTCACTGCTGGCAGCTCAGGCCTCCCTCTTTATTTCATGTCTCCTACGTTTTCACATCTGAATCTTCACTTTTCGATTTCTGCCGTGAATTTTCTCTTACTGAGATCACAGCTGCACATCTGTTCATGAATTCAAACGTAGCCCAGTTCAAACGGAAAGTGGAGTTTTAACTATCTCCAAGTTAAATCACGTTGCACCACTGACATTAAGACGGCCAACGTGTCTTCATTTCCTCCAACTGCACAAAAGAGAAGAGAAGCCAAAATACAAGTGCTGCCATCTTGTTCTGGTGATGTCATTTGGAGCCAGAGTCTGTGCAGTAGTGGTCGGGAGGTGGAGCTGCAGTATCGAGTTCTCACCCACACACACCCGTCTGAGCCAATCAGGAGTCAGTCATGATGTTTCAGCCCCTTTTAATAGTTGAGTTTTCAGCTTGGCTCATGTCCCATATGCTAACATGGAGGGGGTGGAGCTTATGAGCTGCACTTCAGCCAGCCACCAGGGGGCGTCCAGATGTCTTCTTTTTCTTCTTTATATACAATCAATGTGTTGGACCCCAGTCAGCCCCAGAATCAGGACTTTCTCTCTCTTTATCCTCCCACACTACTGCAACACCAGTGACTGTTAGCCAAGTGGCAGCGCTAACGTTAGCGTTAGATAAGATCTGAGCCGTTTAGACTGAAGGGTTGTGGTCATTGTTTCAGACCTGATTGGATCCAGCACAATGGAGGATGAAACCGTTTCCACCCAGCTACACCCCCAGCATGAAACTTGAAATACACCGAACTCCAAAAAACTACATTTGGTCGAGTGAATAAAAATTACCATCAGGGTTTTAAAAATAAACAAAACTCACCTGTGATGCTCCAGACAACACTCATGCTGTTCCTGTTTGGTTCTGTGAAATCTCCTCCACCTGCAGGAGAAAACCGAAAACCGTGTGCTCAACAACATATGAAATAAAGATGTGGAAAGTTCAGGCTGAGAGAACTTCGCAGTGTGGAATTAGTCGACTTGATGCAAATTATTCATCACATTATTGGATAATTTATTGATGTGTGAGTCAGGAGAGTCTGATGGTGCGTTTAAAGACAGGGAGGCTGCCCTTTAATATGTTCCTGTTTTTATTATTCATGCAAAAGACCACAGTGGACATGGACTGTGTGTCCTTTACCTTCGTCACAGTCATGAATTTTTAATCTGTGATGGTGAGAATCTGTCAAACAGCTTCTTATGTTCACAAGTAAGAAACTGAAATGATGTTTTTGATCCATAAGACTGAAGTCGCTTTATTTGTCCCTGAGGGCAGCAGAAGCTCGTAAAGCTTGTAGTACAACAACAAGCAACAGGTTCTGTGGGTACAGTGTGCACTGTGATACTCCTACAATACTGCACTAATAGGACAGTGCAGTGGACGCAGCCTGGTGTTTCGTAGCTCTTTGATATCTGTGTGCTCCGTTCATGTCTGTTTGCAGCCATTTGTCTCTGCGGTGCTTTAAGACATTTTCCATGCAGTTTGAATGACTTTCCAACAGGTAATGTTAACAGGCACCTCAAACGGAGGCTCTGGAATGGACGAAAGGGGACTCACAGGGGGCCAAGGAATCCGGGGGGTCCCTGGGCTTGTGGCCCTCAGGCTTGTGGACGAATCCTGAACCCTGAATCTGATTGGTGAAATCTCTTCCTTCCTGAGGTTTCAGCTCAGCTTTCCTCCGAGCTGAAAACGCTGCATGCGGCTCTGCGGTGATACGACGGGGACACGGTGAGCCACGTGTCGCCGTGGAGACGTTCCTGTGACGCGTGGAGGACCTCGCGTGGGCTGAAGCACGCAGGGACACACGGCTGATTAAGCTTTCTGAGCGTGCACTCCGAGGACGACTCCTCCCATTAGGCCCCGACGAGTTAAATCAGGCATACGCCCCCGCCGCTCTGCTCACTTCCTGTTAAGACCACACTGGGCACCAACAGACCGCGAGGAGCTGCGCACAACTTTGTTTCTGTTCACTTTACTGTCGTCGAGAGGAAATCACACTGTGAAGAGTCGTGTGTTGGTCTGAGCAGCATTTAGTCCGATCCCGTCACGTGTTCTTAAAGCTCACACCAGAAGCTTGTCTTAGCTGAAGGTAAAGTGGACTGACGCTTTAACAGTTCAGTCTGACAGCACCGACCTCAGCTCACCTCGTCTGTCCCGTCAGTGTCTGTCTGTTCTCCGGGTTTATTGCATTTGTTATGGAAGTAAAGCTGGAGGTGGGACAGGTGGGACATCTGAAGCATCACGAGGAGACACAAGAAGGCGTTTCTGTATCACATGGCGGACGGGCTGACAAGTGACCGATTCAGTCTTTAACTGGTGTGTGTGTGTCGGCTACTGCGGACACACACACACCAGTCACTATGAATATTTATAACAATAAACATACTATTCAAATACTTTCCACTAAAATGTGGAGATTTGGACTTGAATCGATCAGTAACTAAACATCTGTTGAAAGTGATTTTCAGCAGAGGCAAAGTCTTTTTACTCCCAGCCCTCGGGTGGATGTCGTATTTTATTTGGCCCTCTGAAATGTCGTGGAATAAGAAAATAAAGAGTACTGAGTGTACTTCAATAAGTCTGTTTAGCTGCTTTCCACGTGTGACCGAACACCCGGAGACACGGCGCTAACGAACGCTCACGTTAAACATCCTGTGCACAAACTGCATGGCCTCGTGCATCAGATGACACACGCAGCACAGCGATTTGGCCTCCACAGGTTCTCTCGCTGTGCACACACACTCCACGAAGCTAAACTTAAACATGCATCATTTGAACCACTTTAAAGGCCTGGCGCAGCTGGGCTCCACCTCGGTCAGGTCAGGAAACCCTGTGGACTGATTCAAATGGCTTTTATTTCTACCCACAGATATACACAAATATCTCAACAGCCTCCGGATGGATCGTTAAGAAGCTTGGTTCAGGTCTTTCTGGTCCCCGGGGAGTCTGTGATTTGTTTCAGATCCAAGACGGGCCCGACAGAAGGGCAGGACTCAGCCGAAGGAGAAAGAGGTGCAGTCAGAGAGAAGCAAATCTCCTGAACGTCTTAGCGTCCGACTCGTGGTGTGATTCAGTCCCCAGTAAGACGTTTGATTTTCTGGGCACGCAGTGACTGACGTGATGAGGAGCAGCGGGACTGATGGCTCTTCATCCTGAGCTCTTCATGCAGGCCATCACGTTGTGTCTTTCCCTCAGTTTGTTCGTCATGTGTGGGGTTTACATGTCGTCTTCTGAAGCTCTGAGCTTCTGTCAGTGGAGAATCTTTGGTCTGACAGCCTCCCCTTCATTTAGCACCACTTCTTGATTTGCTCCACTTTAATCCTCCCCATTTCGGGCTGTAATTCAATCTGTCAAGCAGCAGCTTTTCGTACAAATTGCAGTCAAAGCTCCAGTCGTGAATCCCTTCCAGCTTTTCTTCTTCTGCAATCCAATTTGATGTCCTAATGATCAGGCCCATTTCCCTCCTGCGTACTGGAGGGGAGCGCTGAACCCCCGCCATGAGCCCAATTTCCAGGTGCTGCCCTGCTGTGATGAATTCCCGTGTTGTCAGTCACATGAGTCTTAGAAACGGGCTCTCGCTGCGTCTCCAAACTCACTTGGCACTTCAGGGCCGTGCGGCGTTGAACCAGCAGTGCGGAATTGCCGTGTTTTGTTGTTCTCTTTGATTGTGTTTGGTAGCAAATCACACTGTTATGTTGTGAGAGCTGCAGGAAGGGGGAGGCTTCCAGCACCGACTTGTAAATGAGTTCACTTTGTTTCCAGGTTTGTTTTTCAACTGTTCACATGGCTTTGGTCTGTACACCAAGTGTTTGCAGCTGCGTTAGCATCAGGGCTGAGTGAGATGTGTCAGCACTCGTGATGAAGGGAATGAAGGGTGGCTTGTCTTCGTCACTTCAGACCGATGCAATAAAAGGCTTTTGTACACGTATGTATTCATATGGATATTTTGCACGGTGGCCTTCACCGGACAGCTGATGCCGCGGAGACTCGGTCCCTGACCCTGATCGAGCTGTGAACCTGCTGTTGTTTATCACAGAGCCTGACAGATAAACTGCACCTCCGAGTCGGTTCTATTTTGGTTGAAAGTCTGCAGATTCTTTTGTTCAGTAGTTGAATGACTCGGTCTGTTTCCTGATCTCCTTTCAGCGGCAGCTGAGCGGAGCTGAAAGGACAGACTGTCTTCAGCAGGAATACCAGCAAAACTATCGGTCTGTTCGGTGGACAAAAAGAGTTTTCAGCAGGAGGCTCCACGTCAGAGGAGCAAACAGGCCTGAGAGCTGACGACAGGCACAAAGTGGCAGCTTTGAGGAGCTGCAGAACAGACCAACAAAGAGGATCACGTTGGTGTTTGTCTCTGGAACTCGTCTTCAGAGGACGTGTCAGAGTGGATCATCTTCACTTTAATGACGTCTCATAAACAACAACAACACAGTCCGCTCTGATCTCTGTGTTCTGCATGAGCTGAAGAGCCACAACACACACACACACACTCACACACACACACACACACACACACACACACACACACACACACACACACTCACACACACACATACACTGACACACACACACACACACACACTCACACACACACATACACTGACACACACACTCACACACACACACACACACACACCCACACACACTCACACACTCACACACACTCACACACACACACACACAGTCTCACACTCACACACACACACACACTGACACACACACTCACACACACACACACTCACACACACACACACACACAGTCTCACACTCACACACACACACACACTCACACACACTCACACACACACACACACAGTCTCACACTCACACACACACACACACTCACACACACTCACACACACACACACACAGTCTCACACTCACACACACACACACACTCACACACACTCACACACACACACACACAGTCTCACACTCACACACACACACACTCACACACACTCACACACTCACACACACTCACACACACACACACACAGTCTCACACTCACACACACACACACTCACACACACACTCACACTCACACACTCACACACACACCCACACACACTGACACACTCACACACACACACACTCACACACACACACACACAGTCTCACACTCACACACACACACACTCACACACACACTCACACTCACACACTCACACACACACCCACACACACTGACACACTCACACACACACACACTCACACACACTCACACACTCACACACACACACACTCACACACACTCACACACTCACACACACACACACTCACTGTGTGGAAGCCGGTTCAACTCCCGTCCTCACTGTTAGCCTGAAGTGCTCTTGAGCAAACACCAAACATCAGCTTCTGCTCGTAGCTTTAAATCGGAACTTGTGTATGGTGTGTATGGTGTATGATGTGTGTGTGTGTGTGTGTGTGTGTGTGTGTGTGTGAGAGTGTGAGTGTGTCACCCCTCTCTCCATTTATTTGTAGCCCAGTAAATCTGCAAATCATCAGCGCCACACACACATTCCCTGAATGATCTTAAAAATCATCAAATGGCTTCAAAGAGCAGCTTGGTTGCCATGACAACTGTTGTAAAAAAAGCAATTAGAAAGTGATTTAAAAGCTGATTGGCCACTAATGGTTTGGCAAGAGAGAGCAGCTAACATTGACTCTATGTGTGACAGACAGCCACAGGTAGAACAGGTGTGACTGACTGTTAATCTTTAATCTCTATCATAGCTATGCTGCTATAGGCCTATGCTGCTGGGGGACACAAACCTGATCCACTGAGCAGTTCCTCCACCTCCACAACACCACCACCATCTCTACTCCCCCACCTCCACAACACCACCACCATCTCTACTCCCCCACCTCCACAACACCACCACCATCTCTACTCCCCCACCTCCACAACACCACCATCTCTACTCCTCCACCTCCACAACACCACCACCATCTCTACTCCCCCACCTCCACAACACCACCACCATCTCTACTCCCCCACCTCCACAACACCACCACCATCTCTACTCCCCCACCTCCACAACACCACCACCATCTCTACTCCCCCACCTCCACAACACCACCATCTCTACTCCCCCACCTCCACAACACCACCATCTCTACTCCCCCACCTCCACAACACCACCATCTCTACTCCCCCACCTCCACAACACCACCATCTCTACTCCTCCACCTCCACAACACCACCACCATCTCTACTCCCCCACCTCCACAACACCACCACCATCTCTACTCCCCCACCTCCACAACACCACCATCTCTACTCCTCCACCTCCACAACACCACCACCATCTCTACTCCCCCACCTCCACAACATCACCACCATCTCTACTCCCCCACCTCCACAACACCACCATCTCTACTCCTCCACCTCCACAACACCACCACCATCTCTACTCCCCCACCTCCACAACACCACCACCATCTCTACTCCCCCACCTCCACAACACCACCATCTCTACTCCTCCACCTCCACAACACCACCACCATCTCTACTCCCCCACCTCCACAACATCACCACCATCTCTACTCCCCCACCTCCACAACACCACCACCGTCTCTACTCCTCCACCTCCACAACACCACCATCTCTACTCCTCCACCTCCACAACACCACCACCGTCTCTACTCCCCCACCTCCTCTCTGGAGACTGTGAGCAGTTGCAGGGTCTTCTGACATCAGCAGCAGAGGAACCATCAGCCTCCATCACCATCACCTCCATCACCACCTCCATCATCATCACCACCACCATCATCATCACCTCCATCACCATCACCTCCACCACCATCACATCTGCAGTAAAATGCTTTAACATGGTTTTCTTTGTTAATATTTGTGTGACTTACTGCATGATGATCTGAGGCTGTGAGGACAGAAATGTCCACTTAAGTCAAACTTTCTCTGTCTCTTGTTGTCTCTTCCTGTCTGTCAGGTCCCAGCTGGGTGCTTCGTCCCACCAAAGAGAAAGATGAATGAAAGCACTCCTCAGCTGCCACCTGTCTCCGTCGTCCTCCCATCCTCTCGTCTCCTGACTGACAGAGACAAGACATGCTGTTGACAGCCACGGTCAGTGGACAGAAGTCCTTCCTTTTGTTTCTCCTGGAAGCTTTGGAGGCGAACAAAGAGCAAAGTGAAGGAGGAAGAGTTCAGACTGGAAGATCTTTGTGTCCTTTCAGAAAATTATGGAGAGCAACTCCAAAAGTTGTGAAGGAAGGACGGTGTCACAAGAGAGACAGAAGGGATGAGACGAGGACCGGAGGGACAGAGGAGAGGTGGACAGAGAGGGAGGATCTCCTCAGCTAACCTCCTCCTTTCCTCCTCTGCAGTGAAGTCACACGAACTCATTTTGAGGAAGTGCGTCGTGTTATTCCGGGCCTTTCGGCGCTCGGCCAAGTGCTTTTTGTCTTAAGTGCTTTTGTTAAAGCTGCCGCAGTAAACAGCTGAGGCTGACGGCGAGCAGAGACGAGCTGGATCTGAACCCGGGAACAAGCCGCTGATGCCTCCTGACAGCTTCGGTGCACGAGCAGCATAAATAAAACAGTCGGGGCTGTTCGCTGCTGACGACTTCCTGGTTTGCTCAGGTGTTTCACAGAATCCAGGAGGAAGTTGGTTTGACCTTCGCGTTGTGTTAGTTAGACCTCGCTGAGACGCTGCAGTGATTTGATTTTACATGAGACGAGGGGGACGTTTGATTACAGGGAGGAAAGAAAAACAATCAGCCTGTTACGTACTGATGGATCATCGCTCTCACTTCCTGTCTGACTCCACCTGTGTGACTTTGTACCTGCTTACCAGCTGCACTTTGTGGTGTTTGATTGGAGGAAGCATCCTGTTTGTACACTCTGTGATCTCAAACAAGAAGTCTTAACCCTTGAAGTGTCCTCAAATGTCCACAAAACTGCTGTCACTTAAATGTATGACAACACACTTTTAAACACACCCAATCAAAGCCAAAGACGCGCGCAGTGTGGCACCATGGGAGCTGGAGACTCAGGCAGAGACGTCCTCAGACGAGGTCGCATTTTAAAGTTTCGTTCTCGTCTCGACTTCCTGCCTCCCTCTCGGACTCTCTGCTGGAGGGGACAGCGACAGGAAGTGAGACGCACCGTTGGCTCAAATAAAACTACAGATTTGTCTGATGTGAAGTTTGTCCAAACATTCGGGATGACGGAAGCAAACAAGTCAGCAGTTTATGTCACAAAGGTTGAGTTGTTTGGAGACATTTCGTCATGAAGCCGCTTGGTGACCTACAGAAGCAAACTTTGTCTCTTTGTCTTCTTGTCTGTCTCTTTAGTTCTTGCAGTATTTTTACTGTTTGTCATTTTCTGTGCTTTCCCAACAAATCGAAGCAGATGTTGTGAGGATGTTTTATTGATAGGTGAGCTGCAGTGTGAACCTCTGGTGTTAAAGGGAAACTCCGCTCAATTAAATAATGGATGGCAGGAGGTTTTCATGTAAGCAGGAGCGGATGGTGTTTGAGCACTAAGTTCCACCTTGTAAAACACAGACAGTACGAGTGAACAGGTGTGTCGTTGTTTCAGCCTCCTGTCGGCCTGGAAAACACAAATGTTAACAGTTTATTTACTCATGTTAGATTTGTGACGGATTGTTCTTCATTTCACGTGTTAATTTCTAGAAATGATCATTAAAGTCCATTTATCAGCATTGGGACACGCTAGCAGAGAGTTTTCCTCTTTTTTCCTTCACTGTGGACCAGGAAAGGCCAGCAGAGGTTTTTCAGTTGAGCCCACAGCTCAGCTGGCAGGAGGAAACCGTCGAAGGCAGCAGGACGTTTGATGGATGTGAAAGTTTGTGCTCAGCTGCAGTAAATTCATTTTGCAGCAAAATGTCTGCATGCGGCTAAAATAACAAAGTACATTCAGTCAGCCTACAGCACAGCATCATTTCTGATTTGTGACCTCTGATGTGAGCGGCACGGTGGTGCAGTGGTTAGCGCTGTCGCCTCACAGAGGGTTCCAGGTTCGAATCCCGGTCTGGGTCCTTCTGTGTGTTTTCATGTTCTCCCTGTGCCTGAGTGGGATTTCTCCAGCTTCCTCCCACAATCCCAAAGACATGCATGTTAGGCTGCTGTACACAGCCCAGAGGTGTGTGTGTGTGTGTGTGTGTCTGTTTGTCTTTTCAGCCCTGCGATTACCTGGTGAACCTCAGCTGGGATTGGCTCCTGCCCCCTTTGACCCTGACAGATAAGCGGGTCCTCTGCTCCAACGTGTGTGGCTCACATCATGTGAACGTTAGCGACAGGTGAGGCTGCAGGGGCGGGGCTTCACATCTATGATTTACACTGACATGAGGTGAGTGCCAGCACATTACAGGATTGTAAAGCAGCATTCACACACATCGCAAACACTCTGCATGGGGAAAAACACTGCTGTGTGGGCACAATGCACTCATCTTTTATTCATTCTGCCACCATCCAGCATGGAAACCCGCGGATTAAAAGCATCATTCTTTCATGAGCCCACCGGTTGTTTTAGATAATTTAATGCACAGAAATATTGTGTGTGTGGGACCTGAAGGCAGCTTCAAACAGCAGCTGGAGGTTAGCGATTCCTGTCAAACACGAGTCCGACTAAAGGACGCGCAAAGACGTACAAAATGTGATGAAATTTTTATCTGAGGGTAAGAAAACATGAGGAGTTCGTTCCTCTGGGTTACATGACATCGACATGGATCGGAAGTTACTGTAACGATGAAGATGAAGCAGGTAGAAAACAAGTCGCGGGGGTCAGTTTTTACCCAACATGTGATGATGTGACTGTCACAAACACGTGGACACAGTTTTAGCCTCAGCCTGCCTTGTAATACCACTTTGGACCTCTAGAGGCTCCATTCTGACAGCCCACAGTCTCCTCTGGTTTGGTCCGTGATGATGTTCAGGCTCCACACGCTGAGGCCACTTTGGAGCCACCTTTGAACTCGGGGTCCAGGTCTTCAGCACCCCCTTGTCTCTGTCCCCAGAAGTTAAGCATGATTCATTCCAAAGTGAAGCTCCCTCCACCTGGAGAAATCTTTCTCGTTTTCTGAGCTCTGTTACCTCTTTGTGCTGCCTCAGGACGTCCTCATTTTCTCACCTTTGGACAATGCGGCTGTGTGCACTCAAGAGTCAGACAAACTGCTTCAGTTGCTCTTTTTGCAGCTGAAATTGATTGATTATCCAGGTCACTGTGTTCGATTGTTCCTGTGCAGCGACTGAGGCTGTGGGGGTTTGGGTGGGAGAGGCTGAGAGGCTGTTTGTGTGTTTGGTGTCTAATGTTGTGCGTTTTATTTAGTTGTGTCTCCAGGATCCTCTTGAAAACGATGCCCTGCGTGTCAGTGGCCCGTCCTCTCAGTGAAATCAGGTCCAAAGAATCCAGAGTGAGGACAAGGTGAGGCTGTTGTGTGTGCAGACAGTCTACTCAGACCAAGACCAACAGGAACTCCCTCAGGTAAAGCTACAAACCAGGAAATGAGTGTTCAGTTCAGTGTGACAGGATGTGAGCTCTGGGAACTAATTTCTACCTGAGACGAAAACAAAGTTCTCCACGTTGGACAAACCATCAGTGATTTGTGTGTACTGATCCTTAAATGTCTCACTGAAAGCAGGTCAAATAACTGAGGATGTATATTCACGACAAAGCGTCTCCAGCAGCAGAAGTCGATCGTTGCGTTTGCCAGCGTTTCCGCCCACGCCGCCGTTGGCCTGTTTGTGGAGCAGATAGATGAATGAGGCAGGACGAGGAGGGAAGACGGTGATCGTTTTCCTCTCTCGCTTTGTTTTGTCTCAGCAAATTAGCTGGCTAGAAAGTGAATAGAAGGGGATTATCAGCGTCACCATTATCCCCTGTGTGGGCAAACTGCGTGGGAGGGCGGCCATTTTGTGATTAGAGGCTGTGCAGCCCAACATGCCGACTTTCCTCTGGGCCTGATGAAGAAATCAGTGTGGACTCTGTGGCTCCATCAGGAAGGACTGAGGAGTGGATTTATTCCTCAGTTAATGTCATAACATCTGAAATGAAACATGAAACGATCTGGGAAAGGGGATTTTTAAGAACCATTTTCATTCAGGCACTTTAGTGAAGAGCAGGACAGTCCAGCGCAGGATAACTTTTGGCTTGTGGTCCACCACTAAGTTTCATGGGAGGCGGTCTGGCTGAATGTGAATGTCTGAATGTCTCAACGTGTGTGGGATGGACACAAAGCTTTGGACTGATGTTCATGGTGTCTCCGATACTCATCTGCAGTACAAGTACAGCAGTGTTGTCTGTACTGCGTTTATTTCAATGGGACATAACCACACACACGTTTGTTCATGTTCAACTGTGAGTTTCATAAGATGATGTTAATGTGCAGTGTATATATATGTATATATATATATATATATATATATATGTTCATGTCCACTGAGCAGTGACCAAACTGTGACGTCAGGCTGCCATCAGAACGACTTCCTGCTGAAGTGAACTGGAGACTCTCAGGATCTGACAGATGGAGCAGAGCGACTTTCTGTAACTGACCAACTGAGCGACCAACCGACAGACCGACAGGCAAATCGACAGACCGACAAACTGTCTCATCCATTGTTGTTGTTACTCTCTCTGTGGTAGCCTCTGCTATTCACTACGCTGTGGTCTGTTGGGGACAGGAAGAGACTGAACAAGCTGGTCAGGAGGGCCAGCTCTGTCCTGGGCTGCCCACTGGACTCTGTGGAGGAGGTGGGTGAGAGGAGGACGTTAGCCAAGCTGACATCCATCATGGACAACACCTCTCACCCTCTGCATCAGACAGTGGAGGCTCTGAGCAGCTCCTTCAGCGGCAGACTGCTACACCCTCAGTGTAGGAAGGAGCTACAGCAGCTCCTTCATTCCCACTGCTGTTAGACTGTACAGCTCAACAGTCTGGTCCTCTTTTCCTCCCTTATGAGGACTTGGATAGAGCTGTATAGTGTACTGTTTACTGTACTGTAGATTGTTAATTTATTAATTTAATTTATTTTACCTCTGTATTTTTTCATAACTGTTTTTGCATTCTTTTTCTGTTCTTGTGAGCTGCCACAACAAGTGAATTTCCCCACTGCGGGATCAATAAAGTTCATCTTATCTTATCTTTATACATCATGATTTGAACATACTGGTGTTTAACAGACCAGCAACTGACCAGAGAGACACAGAGAGAGAGACAGAGAGAGAGAGAGACAGAGAGAGACACAGAGAGAGAGACAGAGAGAGAGAGACAGAGAGAGACACAGAGAGAGAGACAGAGAGAGAGAGACAGAGAGAGAGACAGAGAGAGAGACAGAGAGAGACACAGAGAGAGAGACAGAGAGAGACACAGAGAGAGAGACAGAGAGAGACACAGAGAGAGAGACAGAGAGAGACAAAGAGAGAGAGACAGAGAGAGACACAGAGAGAGACACAGAGAGAGAGACAGAGAGAGACAGAGAGAGACAAAGAGAGAGAGACAGAGAGAGACAGAGAGAGGCAGAGAGAGGCAGAGAGAGAGAGACAGAGAGAGGCAGAGAGAGGCAGAGAGAGAGAGACAGAGAGAGACAGAGAGAGAGAGACAGAGAGAGAGAGACAGAGAGAGAGACAGAGAGAGACACAGAGAGAGAGACAGAGAGAGGCAGAGAGAGAGAGACAGAGAGAGACAGAAAGAGACAGAGAGAGGCAAAGAGAGAGAGACAGAGAGAGCAGAGAGAGAGAGACAGAGAGAGGCAAAGAGAGAGAGACAGAGAGAGGCAAAGAGAGAGAGACAGAGAGAGGCAAAGAGAGAGAGACAGAGAGAGCAGAGAGAGAGAGACAGAGAGAGGCAGAGAGAGAGAGACAGAGAGAGGCAAAGAGAGAGAGACAGAGAGAGGCAAAGAGAGAGAGACAGAGAGAGCAGAGAGAGAGAGACAGAGAGAGACACAGAGAGAGAGACAGAGAGAGACAGAGAGAGGCAAAGAGAGAGAGAGACAGAGAGAGACAGAGAGAGAGAGACAGAGAGAGGCAAAGAGAGGGAGACAGAGAGAGACACAGAGAGAGAGACAGAGAGAGACAGAGAGAGGCAAAGAGAGAGAGAGACAGAGAGAGACAGAGAGAGAGAGACAGAGAGAGGCAAAGAGAGAGAGACAGAGAGAGACACAGAGAGAGAGAGAGAGAGAGAGAGAAACGCAGAGAGAGAGAGAGAGAGACAGACAGACAGACAGACAGAGAGAGACAGAGAGACAGACAGAGAGAGAGTAGCAGGGAGAGAGTGAGAACAGGAGAGACACACACAGAGAAACAGAGAGAGAGACAGGCACGCAGACAGGAGCAGAGACAGACAGGATCAGAGAGGCGCAGCTGGGCAGAGCGGTTCTCCACACTCAGTTCTTCTCTGCGCTGCGCTCCGCGTGTTTGGGGACCCATCAGAGACCCGGTCTGAAGAGCGGGCACCGAAGCGGACTGCAGCCGGTGGATGTGTGAGTGCGTGTCCGGGCTGCCGTGGATCTGCTCCGGCCCCGCAGTGAATGGGATTCCGCCGGTCGTTCCGCGTCTCCTGGAGCAAACATGCGGCTGCGGAGCTCCCCGGTCCCCTCGGTCCTCCACCCGCTGCTGCTGCAGCTGCTGCTCGGGCTCTGCAGCGGCACAAGTTTCCCAAGTAACATCAACATAGGTGAGTGAGCTGCGGGCTGCGGGGCGCTGCGGGACCAGCTCTGAGTCCCGCGCCCCCGTTCTGTTTTCTTCAGTCTTCTTTCCGTAGGTGCAGGATTTTCTGTAGCCAAGATTACAACTCACAGGGTCTCAGACCACATCCTGCTGTGTGTTCGTGTCAGGATCCGCGCACCGTTTCCTGAACGTATCACTAATACAGTGATGCCATTTTCATAATATTTGGACTTAATAATTAGCGGAAGCCTCGTGCTGTCACCTGCTGACAGAAGTCAGACTGCTTCCCATAAGAGCCCTGCTGTAATGAAGCCTGTGGATCCCCTCCGTGGGATTACACTGTGTGAGTATTCATGTGTTCATGGGGTGACTTACAGTATTTCGTGTCTCTCGTGTTTTAATATTGCCGCAATATACAGTAAACAAATTAATAAACGACATCCCCTTAACGGCGAAGGTGTGTTCAGGTGCCCCAAACTACAAGAATGTTGTTTTTCACCATTCAGAACCGGGGACAGAGTCTCACGGCAGTACTGCAGGATTCAGAACCGGGGACAGAGTCTCACAGCAGTACTGCAGGATTCAGAACCGGGTACAGAGTCTCACGGCAGTACTGCAGGATTCAGAACCGGGGACAGAGTCTCACAGCAGTACTGCAGGATTCAGAACCGGGGACAGAGTCTCACGGCAGCACTGCAGGATTCGGGACCGGGGACAGGGACTGAGACTCTTACTGTATCTGTGGATCACATGTTCTAAAATGTTAGCAGGCACTTCGCTGGTTAACAGTGACTGGTTAAGTCAGTCTAATGTAGTGCTGCGAAAAGTATAAACGAGTATAAAATAGAAATACTCAAGTAAAGTACAAGTACCTCTAAGCGTCTTTAAGCACCTAATGTTAAGGTTGAGACTGGGGACACAGAGTCTTTCTTTGTGTCGTGGCTTGTGTACTTAGACAAAGCAATCAGCTGAGCATCAGTAACGTCTCTGCGTGTCTGAGCCGTTTCGTTCCCGTGTGAAGTGGTCTGCTGTTCTAACGTGATTCATCGGCCCACTGGTCCGGCTCCCAGCTCTGGTGCTGATGTGGCATCCAGTCCGCTCGGAAGCAGTTCCGTCGGGTTCCTCTGCGTGTATCTGAGCCCTTCTGCCGGAGCAGATGGACCGCTTCCAGCCACTCAGATGAATAAATCACACACTATCAAACACAGTAATATTTATATTAGTAGCTCTGCTCCGTGGTGTTAGCAGTTTTATAATATGTGAAATATAGATGATAAACTGCATTTTACTTTTAAAATAAACCTCATCACAGTGATCAGATGCTGGGCTTTAACAGTGAGACTGCAGGACTTTATTTTTACATAAGCACATAAGCATAATTTTAAAGTACCTGAGTGTTTCTTTTACTACTGTACTACTTTATACTTCTACTCCGTGACCTCAGTGGCTTGCCACAATATTTGCAATTATTGTACATTTTATTCACCGAATTTGTCTGACAGCTTTTGGTTCTTATGTGCAAAGCAGAAAAAGCTGTAAAACATTTAAATCAGCGCTGTGCCCACTACAGCAGCGACATCAGGCCAAATAAAAACGTCCACAGTTTAAGTCCTGCCGGGGGGCAAATAAAATGCGGGCAAACGCGTCTTTCCCCATAATCCTGATACATCATGTAAAATAATTCCGTGACTTAAACTGTTGTTCTGTAAATAAACTAAAATTCGGCCTTTGTACTCAAAGGAGTTTGTTGTTTTTCTCAGAGTTCATTAGGACGTCATCTGTCCCTTTAATTATTGCGCTCTTATTGTGAAGGTGTGAAACCGGTAGTGGTGGTTAGCTCAGTGAAAAATGTCCCCTCCAAACAAAGTTGAAATGTCGTGTTTTTATTTTTGTTTAGCACCTGGCTGATGATGAAGAGACACGGTTGGTCAGTACTCAGTTTCACATTGTGTTTAGTATAGAGTGATGTTGTGACTTTTTTCCCCGCGTAAACCTCTTAAAGCGAGAGCCAAGAGAGTTAGCTAAGCTAACCAGACATTAGCCGTCCTGCTAACGAGCTAACTGCGGTGGATTTTGCGTTAATGATCGCGTGTGTTTCAGCTGCCGAAGTTTTCCCACTTGACCCTCTTTGATAGGTGGTTAGTAAATAACTTACAGATTTTACGTGATTATTTTATCATGACTTTTTTAATAAATACATTTTGCTAATAATACTGGCGTACTTGAGTAAATTTTCTAACGTGCAGTGGAGTACCGCCGTGTTTACTCGAGCAGAACATTTTAATACCTCCAGTCATTTTACCGTTTGACTGGAAGGAAAACGCGCAGTCCATCAGTCGTTACGACACCGTGTGATAAGTTTGTCACATTACTGAAATATCATGAGCTAAAACAACGATACACAATACTGGAACAAACTTATGTCAGATAGTGAAGATGAACTGTACGTCCACTCAGTGCAGACTGTTTGCTGGTGTGAACTTTTATTTTGTTTGTCAAACAGGAGGCCTTTTCCCCACCGGCTCCCACGAGTACGAGGTGTTTCGCTTTGCTCTGGCTCAACACCAGGACGTCCCCAAACTGGTGCCACAAGTGGACATGGTGGACACGGGGAGCAGCTTCGCCATGACCTACGCCTGTAAGTTCTTTTCCTGTTTGAACCGAGGAGGTCTTTAAACCTTTCATGTTACTAATATCAAAACGCCTTTGTGTCATCAGACATCTGAGTCCCCGCAGCTCGGGTGCATTCAGACTGTGTGACCTTTCTGGATTTCATATCAGTCCTGAATCAAATGACAGTAATGAGAAAGCGTTGCCGAGACCAGCTGTGCAGCTCGACTGATCCCGGCCAGCGTCTCAGGCTGTAGAAGCTCACACCCACAGGGCTTTGTGGCCCTGTGTGATCCATCCACGTACAGTCAGGTGATATCAGCCAAATGATTGTAAAGGAAATCAAGGGGAAAAGAGACTCAAATTAACCACTTTTTCCTTTTAGTTTCATGATGAACTGGAATTACCGGCGCGGTGCACCAGGCAGGTCGTGTTCGTCCATGTCTCGTGTAACGTATGCCGCGACTGACGTCTCAGTGTCTTCTTTCTCTGCGTTTTTTTCTTGGATTTTTGGCTTCATTTTGGTGCGGAGGAGGGAAATGGAGACGCGTCAGCCATCCTAATGTGTGTCAGCTAGAAACAGACGCTCCGTCACGTCTTTGTCACTGCGAGTGTTTGTGTCTGAATTCTTCTGTCTGTCTTACTTTTGAGCAAACAGTCCAGTCAGTTGGCCCGGGTTGAATGTAACACGTGGGTTTGTCATGCGGTGGTTAGCTGGTGGAACATCTGACTCTGTGCAGCCTGTTTCTGAAGGCTGCAGCCACCGTCATGGGTCAGTGCATCCTCCTCCTGCCATCCAGACCTCATTCAGCAGACAAAAGGACAACAAAAGTAAATGGAGGCAGGCTTTAAGAGAGCAGACAGCAGCAGTAAATGGGACGTAGACCAGAGGGAGTTGAGCACTAAATGGACTGTGGCCCCGGGGAGCGTTCACTTCAGTACGGTGGAGTAGGTTTGGAGAACAGTGTGCTGACCTTGTTTTGTTCTGTCCAGAAGGCTGAATTTAGCACACCTGAATTTAAATCTGCAGAAATAACAGCTCAGGAGGTAAAGCGGATCGTCTGCTGGTTCGATCCCCATTTCTTCCTCCTCCTCCTCCTCCTCCTCTTCTTCAGGCATTCTGCCAGGGATTGAATTCTGGTAGTTCAGTACTAGCTCCAGCATATGAAATTCAAATATGCTGAGTATACTTAGTCAAGAACACTTGAGTTATATGTTGATCCTGATGGATTAAGCCCGTTGACATGAAGAAGAATCTACAAAGTAACTGAATTAGTACTGCAGTTAAAGTACATTATTTCCTTCTGAGATGTCGTGGAGGGGAACAAAATGAAATTACTCAAGTACAAGTAAGTAATTCATGGCGCAACACACTACAAAGTAAGAGTGCAGCTGTATTAAGGCACTTGATGCTACAGGTTGGTTTTCTAGAGCAGACGTAAACGATGAGTGATGGAGCTGCTGCACCTGAACGGATCCCACCTGTCCTGTGGACGCCGCTCACACACCTGTCTGTCTGTCTGTCTGTCTGTCTTTTCCTGTGAGGCTCCGTGTCTTCTTTTGTCCTCCTCGTGAAGCTGAATTGTTTGAAGAAAATGTGTAGTTGTGATTTATTTGGTCATGTTGTGGCTGAAGTTGAGATTCTCATCCACAGCATAAACTCTGCGTTGTGTCGGGCGACTCTGCAGTAAACGTCTCACACTGAAGCTGCCACAGTTTTCCCCTCACTGCTGTGAGAGCGTCTGCACAGTAGCAGAAAACGAGTCCTCAGCTCACCAAGAGGATATTTTCTTTGTCTTTGTGAACAACCTGCTCACAGTGCTGGCACAGAAAAATGGTGGTGTGTGATATTTGAAATTATTGTGCATTTAAAAGATTAAAAATTTGCTCTACTTTGTTTCCTTAGAAACTGTAGTTGAGTCAATATTTGGTGCCAGGCACAAATTACTTTTTCAAAATTTCCAAAACAACTAATCGAATTAGTCGACAAATCGAAAATGAGCACAAAAACGCTTACTGTTAATGATATGAAGTAAAGATTTATAAAATTTAAACAATCCTGGTATAAAAACTGTCCTCTCCTTCACTTTCTGTGCCACCCTCCTCCTCCTCCTGCCTGCCTGCCTGTCTGTCTGTCTGTCTGTCTGTCTGTCTGTTGTCTCTCTGGTCTGTTGTTGTGTGAACTGTAAAACAGACTGAGCTCTGCCTCCTGTGAGACAAACTCCACAGTCACATCCTGGCTGCATGGGAGGTGGAAAAACAAATATTTCTCAGAGAGCAGAGACTTGGAGCTGCTCACAGTTTGGACGAGCAGCTCGCTCTGAGCTCACGCTCTCGTTTGTCAGGAATTAGTGTCAGTGACGACGAGTTGCCGGACTGACGGCCGCTCTGACCTGCGGACTGCTGGCAACGCTCTTACAGACCACCGACTCTGGCGCTGTTTATTTGTTCTTCTGTAGCTTCATGTCTCAGTTCGTCACAATCTTCACACATTATGTAGCCCACAGGACATGTGTTTACTTCCTATGAAATAAAACACATTCTCATATTCTTATGTGTTCCCCCTGAACCTCCTGAGGAGGAACGAGGAGCAGCAGCAAAGCTCCGTCTCGGGGAAACGATCTGAAATGTTTATCTCTGAGCCGGGTTCAGTCAGTCACGCCCGACTCACACATGAAACCTTTTCTGTGTTTGTGAACTCATCATGAATCCTTCTGTGCACAGTTTATTAACATGTAAAAGAAACTGAAACGCACTAAACTCCGAAATTAACCTTATAATCTCGCTCATTCCTGTCCTGGTTGATCATACAAACCGTAAAGCTGAAGACGGCCGACCCGCAGGGCGCTCAGTGTTGCTCCTGGTGGTCGACCTGGACTGGACTCGAGGACAGATTTCTCTGAAGGAATAAATTGTTTTTAGTTGCTTCACAGCCGTCTGATGTCACTTTTCTCCTAAAACGAGGGACTCGATGGCAGTAGTACGCAGTGTACAGCATGGATGAATGAAATGAAATGTGAGGCAGCTGCTGTGTCTCTGCTGCCTCACATTTCAACTACAACAACATCATCAACAGCTACAGCAGCTGGAGAGAGGAAGCAGCTCAGTTATGAGTCGTCATGTTAATGTTTCAACGCCGCACATCCATCCAAATATTTCTTTAAGCCATATGTTATTAATTTATTAATTGAATTCTCACGGTGCTGGTCTACGGGGACAGGCTTTTTTGTCCACAGGGACAGTTTTGCTGCAATACCACGACTGACCACTGGGGAAGCTGGAAGGTGAGCAGGGCCGTCGTATCTGCGTCTCGAGACACTTTCTGCTCTACTTGTGTCTGTGTGTCACGCAGGCATCTTCGTTATATACGATGGCACACACACGTAATGCAGAGCCAGCTGCCTCACCAGCATCATCAGACAGACAGACAGGCGGTGAGACAGACAGGAGTGACTAACCCGTGATGCGTCTCTGCCTGGACTCATAGTCTTTGCTTACGTCTTCACAGCGTTCTTGTCGTTTGCATATTTCATGCTTTCCTGGGTGTCAGGGTGCTGATATTTCGCAGACCCTGCACTCACCCTGTTCGTCTTTCTCTCCTTTGTGCTCATTAAGCGTCGGCGTTGTTGTTTGTTATCTGACGTTTTCAGTTGGCGTCTTCCTCTCCGTCTGTGTGAGGGAGTGTGTTGGAGCTGAGACTTTGAGATGTTTCAGCTCATCACTTGATGAGAGTCTGTCCTCAGCAGATAAACAGCGACACGAGTCGTTTGTCGTCCTGACAGACGCCTTCCTGTGGTCCGACGTTTAGTGCTGAAACTGGAGCTAAGGACCGGACACTGCGGTCTGCAACACACACTCAGTAAGAGTTTCTGTGTCGGTCGGTTAAAGGGACGGTTCACTCCAAAATGAAAATAAACTGGCGTTTTTTCCAGCAGCGAGAGAGAGACTCCGGGATGCTGTTGGTTTGACTCGTCTGTAGAGGTGCTGATCTCCACAAACTGAGACCTGCTTATGAGTGCAGGGAAAGAAAACATTTGGGTTTCTGAAGTGTTCTGGTTCCTGCCCCAGTAGCACTGACCAGTCATGTGCGAGCAGGCTTTGGTAGCGTGATCTTGATCTCAGTCCAGTCTTAGACAGATCCAGGTCCATTGTTGCTTCTCAAGTTGCTAAACGATGAGCAGCACGCAGAAGCATGAGCCAGATGTCCTCTGTGTTCACCTGAAGACAGTGTCCTCACTGCATGAACGTTCGACTCATCAGGTTGAAATGGCAGGTTGTCTTCTCAGTCTCGTCTCATTTTAAAACACATGGCTGAACCTGATGGGACACGGTGCAAATCATCTGCAGCCGATCAACTGCTGGCTCCAGCTTCACATTGGTATCAATGTGTTCGTCTTCCTCTCGCCAAGAAGGAGAATGAAAGCATTTCCCAAAATGTCAGACTACTCCTTTAATGAGCTGACTCCAGAACAGAGGTCATGTGACGTTTTGGGACACTGCAGAGCACCAGAGGAGAGGAGGAAGGATGCTAACGAATGTGTTGCTGACACGATGGAGACATGTTGTTGTGGAGGAAATGGAGGCGGTGCGACTCGGTGCAGCCAGTGAATCAGACCGAACTGAGTGAGGCGCACTGAATAGAAGAGAGATGAATTGAATCAGGAGAGACAGGAAGGTAGAGCGGGCATCTCGGTCCAACAGGCCACGTAACAGCGTTTTGAATGGATCTCTCACCTGACTGTGACCTCGTGTTGGCACAGACTACATGAACTCACACCCTGCTGCACATTAAAAATCCAGGATGGGACCATTCAATGAGAAAATATTGCTTCTCCCCCAGTCAGAAGTAATAGGTTTGGGCCGAGCGGCAGAAAAGCCATCCGTCAGCAGAGATGAATGAAATGAAGGAAAGTCCTCAGAGCAGAGAAAATGGAAGTTTCTTTTTTTTGTGCTTCAGGTGATTTTTCGGGCTGTTAAATCGCTGTGTTACAGCGTTCACCGCAGGATTGTAGAATATAACAAGTTCGCCCAGACAGCCAGAAACAGAACGAACAGAACAGAACTCAGAACTGCAGAATATAAAGGACGTGTCTTGTTGTAAATGAGAAGTGCTGGTTTTATTTAGCCTCATCAGCCTGTTGTGTTGTTATTGTGCTTAATGGACAGGTGAATAAACACTTAACACATAGTCTGTCCCTGCTGTTCAGGACAAGGAAATGCATTTCTTCACATCTGGATTGAAACAGTGGTAACGTGGCTGCAGGAGGTAGCTGATTTTGTGTGTTCCACTGTCTTATCCTGATACATAGCGAGGAGGTGTGTGTTCATCATGATGTGTTACACAGCTTGTAGCTACCAGCGTTCTGTCAATAAGCAGTCAAACTAGTTTAATTATTATGACAAACTTTGGGAAAATCTTTGGGAGATCACATAGCAGGTTCCCATAGCAGCGACTGCTCACATACTGTGCTGTTCTGTATATATCGCTGGCATCTAAACTTTTAGACTTTTGTATTCAGGCTCAGACTGAAGAAATTTCTGAAATAAATCCAAATAAATTTGAATCCATGTTAGAAGACTCACAACTCATTCACTTATTCTTTTGATAGATTGATAGATCGTCACAGCATGTTCGGACTTCCACGTTCCCCCAGATGATGAATCCTGATTGCTATCCTGATCTTCTGACTTTTCATTCAGTCCAGTCCTTTGTGTTATGACCAGGTATCTGTAGTAAACACACTCCCATCAGCCTCAGCGTGACTAATAGTGACGATTCCACAAACCAGCACAAACATGCGAAGCTTCAGATTAAGAAATCCTCCTCCTCCTTATCTTCAGCCCTTTGAGTTTGCAGTTTAAACTCCGTCCGCCGTGGAGCAGCTGCATGAGAGCCAGCTATCTAACATTTTAACTCGCCGCCCTCCTAAGGCTTCAGATGAAGATGGGAGGAGGAGGAGGAGGAGGGAAATTAAATGGTGTTTTGCTGTCAGGGCTTCCCTTATCAGGAGCCTACAGAGTGAGACGACAGAAGAACGGGACAAGACTGCCCTGCTCCCCGTAGTTGTGTGATTTATTGTTTACCGGTGCAGAAAATCTAAAAAAAAAATAAAGAAAGCGTTATGCTGGAGATTTTTAGGCAGGAAGCCCTGGTGGAAAGAGAAGAGAAACGGAGAGAGAGGGAACTGATTTGGTTTGCTGGTGACACTTTGCCCTTCAGGACTCACTTGTAGTTACACGCTCAGTTGAATGCCTCAAATGTGAAATGAGGATAAAGTGCAGCGTTGCATGTTTCGCCTGGAAAGACGTTTATCTTCAACAACACAACTTGGCAAATAATGACAAAAAGCCAGTTTTGAGATATGGGACAAAGGGATTATCTTTAATTAATAATCTTCAGTTTCGGAAGCAGGATCAGAGGCCAAAGAGAGACCTGGAGGGAACAAACAAAGAGAGGAGTTCAGTGTTTGTGTTTTAAGTCCTCTGAGTTTATTTTTCGATGTTTAAATGTGAAAAGAGTGCTGATTGTTTTTCCGTGATTTGAAGCCTGTGAGATGACTTAGCTGCGGTGTGTAGAGAAAGTCCTCGGAGGTGCAGGCTGCCAGCGTTTCACTGCCTGCCTGTTTGAAGCAGATCCAGGTCTGGTGCTCCGGGAGTCCGGGTCCTTTACAGTCTCTTTAACTCAGCTTTTTCACTGAAAAAAAAAAAAAAAAACATTGAATGTGCATTACAGTTCTGTAAACCCAGACAACTTTTAGTTTCACCCCTTCACACACTTCATTGGCCTCCGTGAGCTGCATGTGGCAGCTGCTGCACCTGCTCACCAACCAAAACTAACTGTTGTTTTAAGAGCCCCTTCATGTCACATGCTGTCTGCCCGCTGACTGTGTGTAAAGATCTGCATCATGAGCTAACCAAAAGGGAAGCCCAATCATCTGGAGGCCTCCTGGTGGCTGGCTGCAGTACAGCTCATAAGCTCCTCCCCCTCCATGTTAGCAGATGGGACATGAGCCAAACTAAAAACTCAAAGTACACATCAGATAAATTTGTCCCAAGATGATTTCTGTCATTGTAGGTCATTCTTATCACGCTGATGTGTTCTGATAAAAAAAATCTGGTGTCTGTGACTGTTGAATGTCTGTAATAAACCTGTCCAATCCTTTCATTCATCTGAAATGAAATGATTGGTTGGCCTCCATGTCTACCTGCATGCTCTCACTGCTCTTGACCGGAGTCAAGGTTAGGTGGAGATATTGCCAAAGCTGTTTGCAAGATAGTTGTGCAACCAAACTTACCTGATGCTGATGTGCTAGCTTGACAGCTGTGAGTGCTAACAGCAGCCATGTTATTGATTGTTCATACGGTTAGCGATGACAATAAAGACCTAAGTTTGACTTAAGGCTGACATAAGTTTGTTTATTTGATTGTAGCCTTGAACAGAGTTGTTTGTTGTGTTTATTAGCCTAAAGAAGTTCAGAGAGCTCGCTGAAAGGCGGTGAATTCACTCTTGCTCCACAGCTGGAACTACATGGCTATCAGTGTGCACCAAACACTTCACAGGATGAACAATAAAATACGAGCTGCTTTGTAATTCGTGTAGCTGATGTGTCAGGGCCTGACAACCCTTCATGTCCACTGAACAGACTGATAGTTCAGTGAAGACAGTTTGTCCTTTCAGCTCCGCTGAATTGCTGCCCCAGTTCAGAAAGCTGCTAAACTATCAGCTGAATTTGTTCTTCTGCTGCTAAATAACCGCAGTTGGCTGTGCTTGACGTTGTGGTCTGTGCAGCTCTCAGGCAGCTGATTTGTTGGCTCTGAAGTGAATTGTGGGTAAACCTCTGTGGACGACTGAAATGTAAATGTAGACATGGAGGCAACTGAGACGACTTTCAGACTCTGAGCAGACAGATGAGGAATTCAACCTGCGACTGTTGAGGGAGAAAACCCTTGTAGGGAACCTCCATTTCTCCCTGTGTGTGTGTGTGTGTGTGTGTGTCAGAGCTGCATGCTCAGCAAGAGATTATTGCATTGATGCCTGCGAGGCAGCAGCTGCCTAAATGACTTCAGACTGTGTGTGTGTGCGCGCGCGTGCACGCTGCATTAGGTTTTGTGTGTGTATGAATGGTGTGGAGCACCCTGAGGAAGGCGTTTAATCTATTATTCAGCATCACTACTAAACGCGTTAATTAGAGCCTGAGGTCGAGACGAGTGAACAGTCGTTTCAATGAAAACCTCAAAGCTGCTCTCTTTATTTGAGCTGGAGGTCTGATTGTCGACCCCGTGGACGTGTAGACCGGTAAGTACAGTTTGTGTCTGAGTCCAGACCTCCAGATATTTAGTGTTGAAAACTGACAAATTGTCTGTCAGCTGCTGTCTGTAGCTGATGTTGTGTTGTAGAGGGGCGTGATGAGCTCGCTAGCCGAGTTACAATATCTAGGCAGAGGTGTGTGGACGGCCCTGCGTGTTGAGGATGTGGACTGTGTGGACGGCCCTGCGTGTTGAGGATTGGACTGTGTGGACGGCCCTGTCTGTGGTCCTAAGTGTTGGGGACGTAGACTGTGTGGACGGCCCTGTGTGCAGTCCTAATTATTGGGGACGTGGACTGTGTGGACGGCCCTGTGTGCAGTCCTAAGTGTTGGGGACGTAGACTGTGTGGATGGCTACCGTTACATTACGTTCTTAGACCATTCAACAAGTCCAGTAGAAACGTCAGGGAAATTCCAACGGATTTACTGACATTAACAAGAAAAGGTTTGTTGCTTTGCCTACGTTTAAGAACGACATTTTGTTTGTTTCCACTGAAGATTCCTCTACGCAGTGGAGAGCTGACAGGAAGTGAGGTCAGAGCAGGTGGACGACCTGTGGGGTCCTCGCTCTTCACATTAGTTAACAGAATTTAAAGAGGCAGAGAGTCGGTCCACACCGCTGTCACCACTGTGGCTGCCTGTGAAGTACTTCAGTCGCTTCAGACCGAGCAAACGGTAAATAAAAACGTCACCATGAAGTGTTTGTTGCCGGGGCTGCGGCTCCTTCTGTTGCTGACTGGATGTCATTCTGGAGAGGCGGGAGTGAAACGTGGGTGATGGGAATGCAGAACGACAGAGTGAAACGGTGACCCGATCATCGGATGATGTGTGTCTCCGGGCCTTCCTGTCTCGTCTTCTCAGCGGAGGAAGAAAGCCTCTGGTTAACTAGACGTCCTCGCAGTTACCTGCCAATACCCTTCAGCTCAGCCATCTTTCTGTCCTGCAGACAGACAGATGGATGGACGGACGTGTCAGGAGGATGAACGGCTCTGTGGGTAGACTCGGTCTCAGCTGTGGGCCCCGTGGCACTCGGCGTCGTCTCTGGGCTGTGTTTAAATAAAGCTCTGTCTCAAAGCCTCAGGTGGCGAGGAGCGAGATGTCTGACTGGAGGACCCTCAGTGGGCACGAGGCGAGGTCAGCTCAGTCTCTGCGACGTTGCGATCGGCCTTGTGTAACCTTAATCGTTAAGCTGTAATGGACACGCTCTTAGTGCAGATGAAAGTCCCTCACCTTGAATTCTGAGTGTCTGTAAGGAGCTTTGCTGAGCACCGTTTGGTTTTTGTGAATTTGTTATTAATCCCCCGTGATCTACCTCAAACTACTTCCACACTCGACTCTCACTGTTGCTTTGTAATGTTAAAAACTTAAATGGAATAGTTTGAAGTGTGGAGAAAAAAAATTGCTAAATCTGTCTTTTGGCAATAGTCATATGAGAAGATCTTCTGTCTGTAATATAAAGACAGAAGATCTGTAATATTAAGCTAATGCCAGAAGCCAATTAGCTTAGCTTAAAGTTTGCTTTTGAAGTGTATGTAATAATAGTAGTGGTAGTAGTAGTATTTGTCCTGTTCATTTGCAGCACTTTTGTTATATTATAATAGAATCAGTACAAGCTAAATAATTAAGATCAACCCAGCACGCAGAGGTGAGAGAGTACATGACTAACATAAATCTAACATCACTTCTCCGCTTCATCCCATTGGTTGAACACCTGGACCTCCATCATGTGGGGGTGTTGTTGACTCAAACACAAACAGCTACAATGATTCCCCAGGCTCTCAACATCTGCCTGACCCTCTGCGATGAAGGAGAGGTCTGTCATCCCAGTGGGACAGCAGTGCTAATGCTAAGAGACAGATACCTCGTTAGCATGATTGCATTCGCCCAAAGGCAAACGTCTATTGTTAGCGTGATAGCACGGCCCCACAGGGAGCGGTTATTTCCAGTGCCAGGCTGCTCCCAGGGACCAGGCTTGTTGTTAGCATGTTAGCGATGGCCTGTGGGGATCTGAGGCTGCAAGGACACACACACACACACACACAAACATTCGCACACACACACACACACACACACACACACACACACAAACACACTCTCTCTCACACTCACACACACAATAGATGATGACATCTGTCGGCACATCTCCTATACGTCTGATCTAATACTGATTAATCGTTATTTGATTTGTTGTTCATGTAATTTCATGAAGTTACATCAACTTAGCAACTTTGAGGTATGAAACGTCCTCTTTATGTGCCTGTGACCTTTGACCTATGGAGAGAAATTCATCTCAAAATGGTCATAAATGGGTTTTACATGATCTGCAAAGACTTGTGAGCTTCAGGTGTTGTTGCTGCACCGTGTGATGGAGCTCACACAGGTATGACAAGGGTCTGGAGAAAACTCTGATGAACAAAGCTGTTCAGCGGTGTGCTAAGCTCACTGAAGACGATCTTGTGTGTTTGTGCGAGCGGCTGACGGGTAACTCAGTCGATCACACTCCTCTGCATGGCGCTCTGCTCTGGCGATGACACACATAATACAAACATGTTCTAATCCAGTGGGATTGTGTCCTGAAGACCATAAAATAAGAGAGTGAGTCAGCGAACGACTTGTAGAGAATTATTTTGTCTTGAGGCTTAATCCCTGGCTGTGAAGGAGCTCTGCATGAAGAGTAATTTGATTACAGCCGCTGTGTGTGTGGGGATTTACTATGTGGAGGCCTTTTGTGTGGAACAGGAAACTTTATCAGCTACGCAGCAGCAGATAAGTGAGCAGCTGAAATGATGTCTGCCTGCCATGAAGATAAGGACACTTTATCATGTCTTAGCTTATTACCAAGTGGAGAGAGTGCTGTTTGTGCAGATTAAAACAATAGACTGAAGCAGATATAACAAATGACAATGTGTTGTTTCAAGAGAGGGAGAGGAGGTGATGAAAACAAGCTAAAAGTCTGAGGAACTGAAGGAGATGTGGACCGACAAACACACTGAACAGACACTCACACACACCAGCTGCCGGTGACATTACGGAAAACACAGCATGTGTGTTAATACAGAAAGTTACTGAGTCTGCCTTCACCACGTTCTCCAAATCAGTTCATCTGCTGTTGTCTGACGAGCTCTGTTTTAATAATCCTCCCTCCTTCTGTCCCAGTCTGCTCCCAGTTCTCGAAGGGCGTGTACGCCATCATGGGTCTGTACGACCGGCGGACGGTCAACATGCTGATGTCCTTCTGCGGCTCTCTGCACGTCTGCTTCGTCACGCCGTCCTTCCCCGTCCAGACCAACAACCAGTTCGTCCTGCAGCTGCGGCCCCAGCTGCAGGACCCCCTCATGGCCCTGCTGGAGCACTTCTACTGGACCAGGTTCGTCTACATGTACAGCTCCGACTCAGGTGAGGACCTTTCATAAGCATTTCACAGATTTATGTTTGTGGCAGCCTTTCCTGTCGCCGCAGGAGGTCGTGATGTTCATGCAGGGCAGTGAGGATTGAGGGAGCGTTGACCTCAGGGTGGTGCTGGGACGCTTGGGGACAAATGCTGCTTGTAACTACCTGTGCTGCTTGATGTGGGAAAACGTCATGTCAGACTCACGGCTGTGCTGCTCTGATAGGCCGCTCCAACTCACTTTTACTTTGTCACCTTTTCTTTCAAAGTGGAGCTGCTGTAAATAAAAACACACACTGAATTCGTCTTCTGCATTTGACCCATCCTTAGTTGAACACACACATGCAACATCCGGCAAATTACATGCAGTGAAACACACATGCTCCTGTGTGAGCATATTGGGGGGTTAAGTGCCTTGCTCAAGGGCACATCAGCCGGCTTTGGAAGGGGGGGCAGGCATTTTTCGCATTAATCACTCCACCACACCCAAATTTTTCCTGCCCGTCCGGTGGGGGAATCGAACCGACGACCCTCCGATCACAAGCCGCTTCTCCAACCTCTAGGCCACAAAGTCTGGCTGACTGGTTTTAATTACTGACTAAAAACAGTGAGGCTTCCTAAAACATTATCAGATATATCAAAGCAAGGCCTTTATTTCTGATTTATCTCATTTAAGCCTGACATCCTCACTCATTTAGGATTTTTGGTGCTGCAGAAACATATTTCCTAACTGGAGTCCTGTGTCCTGCGTCACAGTGACATAGACCCTGACCCTGAAGTAACAGCACTGCTGTTGTCAGGTCATTGTAGTCACGTCAGTACAGACACTGAAAGGCTGTCAGACTGCTGGACAAGCTGCTCATCCACTGACCTCTGCTTTTACTCAGTGAAATGTGGACTTTTTGAGAAGCAGCAGACTGTGGGCCATCGTGGTGTTGGTTCCACCACAGGACAGACTTGATGTTCTCTGCAGTTAGGTGGGAATAAGATTATGCACATCTGTAGGCAGACAAAGTCAAAGAATTTCTGCATGTTGAATATCTACAACAGTCAAATATTGTGCATCCGTACTAAGAACATTATTGAATAACCTGAAAATGACATTTCGGGAAAGAATGAAGAAAGTGAAGGCAGCTTTTGCCTTCAGTCAGTCACTGAACCTAATGATGCTTCTGCTGCTTGTCAGCCAGGAACTTCCCAAACTGCATAAAACAAATCTTTTTAAGACACACAGCCTCGTGAACTGAAAAGTTAAACTTCACCTCCAGCTCTTCGAGTCAAACAAACAAACTGGGAGAATTAGTGAAAAGGGCAGTTAGTCGTGTCATTTCCTGCTCTCAGCCGGCTCTAGTGTCTCCCCACGGCCTCTGATCTGACGTTATAGTCCATTTGACAGTTGGTGTCTGATCTCATTGCCTTTTACATCTGCCCAGGAACCATCGGTGGAAGTCTATCCAGTGTAATAGTGCGTAACTGTGTGTCCCGGCGGTGCCGTCTGTCTGATGTTATCGCTCCTCAACATCTGCCGAGGAGACGTTAGATGTTTGCTGGAGGCCGAGGGGCTTTCCTGTGGCTCAGAGCCCCGAATGCAGCTTTGGTTTACGACCACCATCCACGTGTGCACCTCCACACACACACACACACACACACACAGCGCCCCGAGTGGTGACGAACCAGAACCATCGGTGAACAAGAGCTTATGTGTCAGAGCTTTGTGCTAAAGAAAGAAGTCGACACCAAACTTTGCTCTGATTAGAATCACCTCCAGCTCCTCTCGTTTCATTTCTGTCATGTTGTTGAGAGTCAGACTCACTGCAGCAGACTGTTTAACGTGTGTGTGTGTGTGTGTGTGTGTGTGTGTGTGTCTCCGTCTCCAAACAGATGTGTATAACATCAACAAGCCAACCAGTTATTATATAATGAACTTAGAAGGCTGCTTTGAATTTGATTCAGCACACATGCACACACACACACACACACACACACACTTGCAGATAAAGAAACTATGGTCTCTGACTCATCCCATAATTATCCTCCTGTCTCGTTGCTACGGTCACAGCTTCGCAGTAAATCCTTCTCTCTGTACTTTGACTGATGGCTGGAAACATGCGGTAGTTACAGTAGAAGTAGAAGTCATCTCCTTCTTGTCCTCCTCCTGTCCTCCTCTTCCCTTCATCCATTTTCTTTTAACTTCCACTTTGTGTGCTTTCCTTCTCCTCCTCCTCTCACCTTCTTCTGTCTCCTCCATCTTGCTCAGTTTGACTTTGTCCTTTGTCGTCCCTCTTTTCGTGCTCTTTTCGTCCAGACTCTTGCCGTCTGTTGGATGGATTTTGCTCAGATCGTTATGGCCCTGAGAGGCTGAATCCTCTTAAAAATCTCGTCGATGTGTTTGATTGTTTGGGGTCATTTTCACTCCTCTGAAGGCCTCGGAGACACTTTGTTAATTCGTTATAAACACAAAAACCTCCGCCGGTTCATTTCCTGTTTGGCGACTGACAGTTCGCTGTCTGTGAGCCTCACGTGGGCCAACCTGTAGGCCACGGCTGCCCCCGTTAAATGACTGTGGAGCTGCAGCAAATCTCCCAGAAGGCTCATGGATGTTGTAGTTTGCAGCTGTCCACCCTGCTGGAAACTCTTCGTCAGGAGACAACAAACACAAACCTTCTTCTTCCTCTTCCTCCTTATTGTTCTCCCCACACCTTCAGCCTCCTCTTCTGCTCTTCGAACTGCCCAGAGGATTGAGAAAGCTTTTACGTGTTCCTGTCTTTCCTGCAGGCTTTTATTTTGCTTTTATTTTTATTTTATTTTGCTTGTCTTCTCGCCTGCCATCGAGGTTCTCTTCAGCAAGGCGTCGGAAACGGCTGAACGGGACGTCACAGTAAACAGTCGACCCTGAGACAAAACACAGCGTTAGACAGACAGACAGCAGCTGCTGAGAAAATCAAGCGGGCAGAGGAAGGCAGGAAGTGGCGTGAACAGCCTCCATGTGTAATTGAACATGAATGACTGCTGCTGCTTGGCTGGTCTGATGTCTGACACGACAGCCTCACAACAGAAGGAGAGCAGGCGCTCGTTTTTATTTTTCATTAACACTTTAGAGGTTTTTGTGTTTGTCTTGAGGATTTGATGTTTTGTCTTTGTGGGTTTTCTGAAACACGTGAAGCAGAGAAAACACAACGTCCTCCAGCCGAGAACGTGACGCAGCTGATGCTAACATGCCGAAGCGTAGCAGTTTTAACGTTCACTGTGTGCGTCCCTCTTGCTTTGGTCTGTCCATCTAAAAGGTTACAGACAACAACATAACAGGCGCAAACAGCAGCTTGTTGTTCCACTTCCAGGCCTCATCACTGCCATAAGAGCTGTAGAAAATGCTCCAGACTGAAGCCTGCACACTGGAGTTGTCCCTCTGTGTTGTCTGTCTGTGTTGTCCCTGAGTTGCTCCTCTGTTGTTCCAGAGTTGTGCCCGAGTTGTCCCTCTGTTGTCCCCGAGTTATCCCTGTGATGTCCCTCTGTTGTCCCCCTGATTGAAAAGACGGAGGTGTTTCAGTGAGCGTCTGAGGACAGATGCAGACTGATGCTGGAATTCTCTGTAAGAGCTCTGCTGGGAAGAGAAACACTCTGAGTGGTGGAAATTTGGTGCCCTCAGCACCACTTTACTGTCCTTTCTCATCCCTTTGTCTTCCCTTATTTTACTCCTCCTCCTCTCCTGTCCTCCCCTGCCCCCTCCTCTCCTCCTCCTCCTCCACTCCCCTCCTCCCCCTCCTCCTCCTCCACTCCTCTCCTCTCCCCTCCTCCTTGTCTCCTCTCCTGTCCTCCCCTGCCCCCTCCTCTCCTCCTCCTCCTCCTCCCCTCCTCCCCCTCCTCCACTCCTCTCCTCTCCCCTCCTCCTTGTCTCCTCTCCCCCCTCTCCTCTCCTCTCCTCTCCCCTCCCACCCCCCAGAACATTAACAGTAGATGCATGCAGGATGTTTATGTAAAGTGGATGCAGGAGGGAGAGCAAAATACCGTCTGTATTTGTAAATCTCTCCTCTGTGAGTATCTTTAATGTCTCATAGTGTCTCAGTATTAGTGACTGGCTGTCAGTGTGGGTGTGTGGCTCTGCTGTGTCTCTAATTGAAGGTTATATGTGATCATTAACACACACTTGACTTGTGTTGCTGTGGAGATGAGCGCCTTCGCAGGAGATTTAAACTCTGTCACCGTGTGGATGCTAATGAGCAGTTACCTATCAGAGGTCAACACGTAATCTCCTGTCACATCGCACCAATTATGAGCCATTTTAAGTGTCTTTTTCTCCCTCCTCCTGTGCTCTGCACCAGCATCACTACGTGGCCAGAAGTATGTAGACGGCTCAGCATTGCAGTCATGTGATGTTATTAGTTAGCCACCATAAAAGAAGTTGTGGACGTCACAGGTACTGTAGCCTTAACCAGCTGGTGAAAAAAATAAGTATTTACATCACATGAAAAGTTTAGTTTTGTTTCCTTGAGCTCACATTTGTTTGTAGTTTTTATTATTTTATTACTGCTCTTCTCCACATCAGCTGCAGCTGTTCTCTCTCTGTCAGGGTCTGTACGTTGACAGAATAAAATATGGCTGAAGCTGTTATATCAAAGTGTTGTTAATGTCGCTACCACGGCGTGTCCTGTTAAAAATGACCTTTCTTAGGACTCTGGCTTTTTTTTCCTGTGACGGCGTCCATCAGCACTACAGTGAGCACTCATGTGATGTGATCTTCATCTGCCTGCTGAGTTTAAACTACGCTGTGTTTTGTCTCTTTGTCGCAGTGTAAACACAACAAGTTAGTGTGTCATATAACCACCGGGTTCACACACACACACACACACACACACAGAGCGACACCTCCTTTGGGGTTATTACCTCAGTGTGTCTCACAGTCAGAGCCTGTGTGTGTGTGTGTGTGTGTGTGTGTGTGTGTGTTTCTTTGAACTTCCCTTTTCTCTCTGTTTCTCTGTTCATCTCTCTCTACTCTTTGAAGTCTGTCTGAATTTTGCTGAGTTTTCTTTTGAACGTGGTGTGCATCTGCGTGTGTGTGTGTGTGTGTGTGCAGGGACTTTAAAATGCTGATGTGATTACTCTGCGTGTTGACTCGTAGGGTTTTAAGACACAAGCAAAAACTGTTGGCTTGTAGAAACAGATGTGTTAATTGATTTATGGTTTGACCACTAGGGGGCAGAAAGCAGCCAGTGGATGAGTGTAATGCAGGAGACCAGAGTGAAGATTTTCTTTTTTGTTAAATGTCACTGCGATCTTTCCCTAATCTTAAGCAGGTGTTCTAGTTGTTTAATGTTAACCTGCGCAGATGTCATAGAAAGCGTGAATCCAAAGGATTCGTTTTAGCGACGCTAGCAGCAGGTACGGATGTCGATGTTGATCGTTCAGTTCGAGTCAGACTTCATCTTATTCAGATCTCATCAACTACTTGATAGGTTGCCATGAAATTTTCCACTAGTGCCACCATGAGGTCAAAACGTTTTGTTTAAATGAAAAATCTACACAACTGCTTACTGTGAAACTTCTCGTGCTGATGTTACTGCCAAAGTACAGCCTCACAGAACCCCTGGTGCGATTTTTCCCTGCATCAGGTCTGCCAGGTTTGATCTTTGAAGCCAAGTTGGTGTATCGTGTTTCTGCTGACAGTCTGCCTGCGTGAGGTCAGGTTTTTCTGCTTAAATAATGGATTATCGCTCAGGAGAAGAGACAGTGAAAGATAAAAGACTCGAGGTTCGCCCGGAAAAGCTTCTCAGATAAATCTCATCAGAGGTAAATCGGCATCATCACTGATATTTATTTCTTTTATTCAAATCAGGCCCCTTAAACCAAAATAAACCCGTGATGAGTCTGTGGTGTCTCAGTGCGAAGGCAGCGTTTTGAAGTTAAACCCGGGCCAAGTCCAGCCTGAGGCACACAGAAACAGCATCGCAAGAGTTTGATGCCACTGACAAAAATAAGAGCTTGACATTCAGTGTGAGCAGCCGCTGCCGCTTCACGTTTGCTGCTCACATGAAGCACATGGCGGGCAGATGACCGCTTTACATGCCGTGTCTCTTTAGCTCAGCTCAAGTAAACGTGCGACAAGGAGACGCTTTGGCCTTGGCAGCAGTCAGCATTTGGAGTGCCGTCCTCACGGTGGGACCGTCGTGTTCTGTCCAGTCCACCGGCTGGTTGGCTAACAGCGTGTAGTTCGGACGTTTTGAGTCAAAGCGTTATTTTCGGACGCAACTCTGTGTGAGGTCAAAGGTGTAAGAGTCTGTAAGCTCCAGCTGTTACTAAAATCTAAAGCCAAACCAGATCCAGTTATGTGCTGGTTTGATTGGCGAGTCTCTGTCACCACCACGACAGACGACAAGCTCTTCGTCTTGTGATGTTTTAGCATCAGATAAGAGGCTTTTCACAGCAGCACATCATATTAATATCGTTTCATCACAGAACATGTCGTATAACAGACTCCTCTGATTAAAATCAGAGAAAGAACAAATGAATTGAGTAAGAAAACAAATGCGTCTTAACCACTGTCTCGTTGTGTCCTGCTGACTGCGTCCACTCCGAGCTGACTCACATGTTGTTTGTCTCTCAGGGCTGGCGGTGCTGCAGAGGATCTTGGACACAGCGGCGGAGCGCAGTTGGCAGGTCACCTCCGTTAACTTGGAAACTCTGACAGAAACCGCCTTCATCAAGCTGCTGGCAGACCTGGACTATAAGAAGGACTTTCAGATCATCATCGACTGTGAGCTGGAGCGACTCAACTCCATCCTCAACCTGGTAAGACACTTGCAGTAAATCCTGTCAGCCTCACCTGACAATCACAGTGATGTTACCACAAAACCAGACCTGTACTACTGCCATAGTACAGGTCTGGTTTTTATCTGAGCAGCAGATAAGCCAAGCATGTTCTCATCTAACTCTTGGAAGAAAGAGAAGAAGCATAAAGCCACGACCACTGATCTGTGACAGGTTTGTGCTTTAGCTTATGATCCACCAGGCTTGGGACCAGTTAATTCAGTCCTCCAATTGTCGATCGGGTCAACGCTCATTTCATGTAGAGCGTCTCTGAGGCTTCACTCTGCTCCTCCCGTTTCCGTCCTCGCTCAGAGACGGACACAATGTGGCTCGGTCCTGATACAACACAAGCGGAGACGACGAATCAGCGAGTCTGAAAAGTCAGGCCCATTTGAATATTTGTTTTGTTAAGTTCTGCAGCGCTGACATGTTCAGCAGCAACACGTCTCGTGGCCGTCGCTGACCGGCAGCCCAGACAGACAGACAGACAGACTGCGAGTTACTGTGTGCTTTGTGGTTTACGGTCTCTGCTGTCCGCCGTCAGAGCAGCAGGACTCTGCTGAATGTTTCTGCTCTTCACATCAGCTGCTTTCACCGTGTTCTGACTTCACTGCTGAGCACTTGGATTTGACTGACAGGAGTGAGTTTGTTAGCAGCAGAGGGACACTATGAAAGGCCAAATTAATTTCAGTTTAATTAAAACTGCGTAATTAATCATATAATGATACAAATCCAAAAGTAATTTCTGATGAACAAGCATCGAAGCCAGTCACAGTGGCTCGTAGACTTTAAAGACTTGAATATCTGGTTCTCAGTGGGATTCGAACCTGCACTCTGAGGGGCAGACGTGTGACGTAGAGTGGGCCATCTGAATGGGTCCGTAAGCGACTCGATAGCGCAGCTGTCTGTTTGGACGGCGTGTGATTTCCTGTGGTGGAGCAGCTGGACAGGTGGTGTTTATCTTGGCCAGGCCATGGAATGAGTTGGTCTCCAGTCGGAGAGGAGAGCGCAGAGGAGGAGGGGATGTGTGAACTCTGGCCAGACGCCGGCCATCGTTTGGGAAGCTCGTCTTCCTGCTGGACTCCAGCTGGCTAACAGGCTCAAGTATCAGGTGGAGTTTTGGATCTGTGAAATGAAGCTGACGGGCTTTTTTATGTTGGGTTTCATGTGGAAACGTCAGCTCCGCTGTTGACTTCATGTGGTTCATTTAGTTGGGCCGAGTGCGAGTGAAGTATCAGGTGGAGCTGCGGCGCTGCTGGGCGATGATGTTGAGCTGGGCTGACAGGTCGCTCATTTAAGTGTTTACACTCTTCATGAAAGTGGAGGAAAATATAAACCAACTTCAGGGTAAAAAGGTTTCAGTTGTGAAGGTGCCACAGTTATGAATTTGCACTAGCGAGCTAAATGCTAACATCGGCATGCAGTACCTGACCTGTCACAGAAGATTACCACAAATTTGCCTGTTCAGATTCAAACACTGTATGTTTGATGCTGATTAGAAAACATTAGCGTAGCCCTGAATTACCTGGATTTTATCCTCCGTTGATTTTCTTTTTCTTCCTTTGGCATTGAAGCCCAACAAGCAGAAGGTGGAGAGAGGCTGGAGGATGAGGAGGTGAAGAGGAGGAGTACTGTTCAAAAAGCTTCCTCCTCCCTCTCTCCTCCTGCAGTGAGTAGCATTCAGCACTACAGAGCAGCTGTGTTAGTGGACGTTCATCGACTGATGCTCATTAGGAGCTGGACTAGAGAGGGAGCCAACACCTGCTTCCTCCTCCTCCTCCTCCTCCTCCTCCTGTCCTCTCGACAGCTGTCTCTCTGTCCACCTCCTCCTTGTCCTCCTGGTCTCTCTCTGTCTCCTTCCTCTTCCTTCTCCTCTTTTCACCTCTCCCTCTCTTCCTTTCCTGTCCTCTGTCATCAGTGTGTGGAGGCGTCTTCTCTCTTTCTTTCCGTCTCTTCCTGATAGTGAAGACGGGCAATTTATTCCTCAAAGACGAATTTGAATCCTCCAATTAGCAGCTGTTTGAGAGGACTCACACACACACACACACACACACAAGTGTGATGAATGTGTAATGGATGCTTTTTATCATCATTAGAAACATCAGAAAAATGTAATTAGCATATCATTTACTCTGACTGTTGTGGTGCTCAGATTGCTGCTCAGAAGAGGAACTTGAAGAACTACCATTACATCCTGGCCAATCTGGTGAGTCTGACTGTTTACTGGAAGAAACATGAACGCAGCATGTGCACGTTGAGTTCACTCAGTTTAATGATGTGTGTGTGTGTGTGTGTGTGTGTGTGTGTGTGTGTGTGTGTGTGTGTGTGTGTGCGTGCGTGTGCGTGTGCATGTGCATGTCAGGGCTTCATGGACCTGAACATGACCGAGTTTCAGAAGCTCGGTCCGAACGTGACGGGCTTCCAGCTGGTGAACCGGTCCCATCCGGCTGTGCAGAAGATCGACCAGGACTGGATGGACTTCGACAGCAGAGACCTCAAACTGGCCCGCAGGAGGCTCAGGGTACACATACACACACACACACACACACACACACAGTACATTTCAGTGTGTGCAGAGGACAGCACTCACCTCTGACATGTAGTGCACTAGAGGTATGGCGTTGTTTGAACAGGGACCAGGTGACAGTAATGTTCTGCTTCATTTCCTGTCACGTGTATGACGTGTCATGTCATGGCGGACTCCACCGCTCACAGTGACGTAATAACAACCGATATGTCCTGTCATCCTCAGTACACAGGAGCTCTGACCTATGATGGCGTCAGCGTCATGGCGACGGCTTTTCAGAACCTGCGGCGGCAACGGATCGACATCTCCCGCCGTGGGAACGCAGGGGAGTGTCTGGCCAACCCTCCGGCCCCCTGGGGACAGGGCATCGACATACAGAGAGCGCTGCAACAGGTACACAGATACACACAAATACACACAAATACATATTGTCCACTCACTCATACACACTAATGACTATACTGTGTGTGTGTACGTTTGTGTGCGTTCATATGTGTGTGTGTGTGTGTGTGTGTGTGTGTGTGTGCTTGCGTGTGCGTGTGTGTGTGTGCGTGCGTGTTTGCAGGTGCGTCTGGATGGGCTGACGGGTTGGGTTCAGTTTGACGAGCGAGGACATCGCACCAACTACACGCTGGCGGTGATGGAGCTGAGCCACACGGGGCCCAGGAAGGTGCTGCTGCTGCTCGCCGTTGTTTTATTTTATTAGACAGAAGTTTGGTGTGGAGTCGCGATCTGCAGCTTTCTTCTCTGTCAGCTCGTTTCAGTAATTAGCTCGCTCCTCTCTGACTGAGGGTGTGATCGTCAGTGAAATCAGCTGCTGCGGCGCTCGTTTGTGTAGAAACCTGCAGCTCAGCTCGTGTCGGGATCAGAGTCTGAGTTTTCATTGTAAGGAGGCACATGACTGCACTCGTTTGTAGTCTGAGGTGACACACAGGAGCTTCAAATGGGACATTTTAAAGACAGGATTTGAAGCTTACTGTCCAGTCTATTTTTTACACTCACAGATAACTTTTCATTTGGGTTTAAACTGATTTCTTTGAGGCCGGACAAATGAATTTTCAAATGCAGTTAATGGTTCTATTATGCCACTAATAACAGCTGTAGAGGATAATAAAGTAAAAACGCTGTCCGTGTTTAAGGATGTCACATTTTGATCCTCAGGTGCTCGGTGTGGTTCAGTAACACATGGAGCATCTGAGGGGGGGACGCTGTAAGGTACTCTGTCTGTAAAGTGTTGTCATGTGACGCTGCTGCTGTGTGTTCAGATTGGCTACTGGAACGAGAAGAGGGGCTACGTGAACACGGCCGTCTACAGGCCCTTGGTGGAAGAGTTCTACGGCCTGCAGAACAGGACCTACGTAGTCACTACCATACTGGTAAGACAGGGAGGACACAATACTGTTCACAATCTTCCTGTGCTTCTATTTTGGAAACAGGATGTGTATTTCCGTCCTCACATATCCTCAACCTGTGGATGCCGTGTGTCAACAGGAAGCGCCCTACATGATGCTGAAGAAGAACCACGAGCAGTTTGAGGGAAATGACAAGTACGAAGGTTACTGCGCAGAACTGGCCGCAGAGATCGCCAAACACGTCGGCTTCGTCTACCGCCTCGAGCTGGTGGGCGACGGCAAGTACGGCGCCAGGGACCCCGAAACAAAGATGTGGAACGGCATGGTGGGAGAGCTGGTGTACGGGGTGAGTGTGACCCGGAGACAGAACATCCGTCCCGCTCAAAACGCTGCTGTTGTGTTTCCGTTGAAGTTGGGAAGCATCTTCTTCCAGCTGTCTGTGGCTCTCAGCTGTCTGTGGCTCCGAGTCCACTGGTCCCCACTGAAGACAGAAAACCTTGAGAACACCTCAGCTTATTGGGGACTAATTTCAGCGAAGGATGAATGCACATTTGGTGCTCTCGTAATTGTTTGTTGTAGCATCTGAGAGTCAAAGCGAAATAGAGCAGAAAATCTTTGTGCCAGATGAAATGTATTTGTTTATTGAAATTTTAGTTTATTTTCGTGTGTGGATTTCTGGAATATTCTTCCTCTTCAGGCATCTTATCTTCTTTTCAAAATAAAACAGTCAGAGAAGGAAAAATCTGGTCTGTCTGTCTGGTGGTCTGGCTGTGGACCACTGTGTGCAGCTCTGTTAAGAACGAATCAACAGATTGGGATGGAAACAAGCGAGCTTTGACTTCATAAACCAACAGGAGAAAGAAGCAGTCAGTAAGTGAAGGCTGTTGTCCGCCTGAACGTCTCGTCGTCTCTCTGTGCAGAAGGCCGACGTGGCCGTCGCCCCGCTGACCATCACTCTGGTGCGAGAGCAGGTGATCGACTTCACCAAACCCTTCATGTCTCTGGGGATCTCCATCATGATCAAGAAACCCACCAAGTCCAAACCGGGCGTCTTCTCCTTCCTCGACCCGCTGGCCTACGAGATCTGGATGTGCATCGTCTTCGCCTACATCGGAGTCAGCGTGGTGCTCTTCCTGGTGAGGGGAGTGTGTGAATGTGTGTTCGCGGGTGTTTGTGTCATCTGTGCTTGATGGCGGTGTTGTGTGTTTTAGATGTGGACACAGACGCCGGACGCCTCGTTTGCACCTGGTGTTAATGTGTCGTCTGTATGTGGAAAATGTCCAGCTTTGCTTAGAAATGTGCTGTTAAATAAACCTTCTCATTGTGTCTGTTCTGCCCACTTCATCTTCTCGGTATGCGCCGAGCCAGCGTGTCACCAGCTCAGAACAGGAGGAGCTCCGCTGCGCCTCCTCAGGAAAGCTGACCTCTGGACTGACAGTAGTGTGCAGGAGAAAAGGCTTGATATTTCACTTTGTTCAGAGAGGCGTTCATAAGGCTGACATGACACCTGATGGAGTCTTTATGAAGGCTCATGACTGATTTTATTATTGCTAAGCTGACTCAGCTTGAGATGTTATGACAGCGTGACATCAATGCCGATCTTATAACCTGTGGTAAACATGACGAAGCAGTCCGAACGTGTTAACATAAAACTGTCATGTGGTTGTGTTGGATGCTGGCTGTCGTGTTTCGTTCAGTGGAGTGAATGTTCTCCTCAGCTCCTCACTTTGGATTTTTCATTAACATGTCATTAAATGTTATGAGACCAGTTTGACGTGAGGGAATATGGAACTGAAGGACGGATGGCCGAATGTGACTGCTGCTGTGTACTTGAAGTACCTGGAGCTGATGATACCTGTCTTTGTGTCTTAGGTGAGTCGTTTCAGTCCATATGAATGGCAGGGTGAAGACTCTGATGATGAAGATGAAACTCTTCCATCCGCTGCCTCTCATCGAGCTCTGCCAACCTCGTCCTCTGAGCTCACTCACTCTCCAGGTATATCCTCATCATCCTCATCATCATCATCATCATCATCATTCTTATCATCTCCCTCATCAGCATGATCATCCTCATCATCCTCATTGTCATTATCATCACCGTCACCATCCTCATCATCATCTTCATCATCATCATCACATCCTCATCATCATCATCTTTATCATCACCATCCTCATCGTCATCTTCATCATCATCACCATCCTCATCATCATCATCTTCATCATCATCGTCACCATCCTCATCATCATCCTCATCATCATCATCATCAGCATCCTCATTATCATACTCCTCATCATCATCCTCATCATCATCATCATCATTGTCATCATCATCATCCTGATGATCATTCTCATCATCATCATCCTCCATCATTATTGTCATCATCTGCCACCATTTTTATCTGAATTATTTTCTTCTCTTGTAACTTGTGAAAGTGGATTTTCATGTGCTGGTTTTGTGTTGTGTTGTGTTGTGTGTGTTGGGTTTCGTTCCTCAGGATTCTCCCAGGCTCAGGTCCAGAACCAGAACCAGAACCAGCAGAAAGAAAAAGAGACTCCAGAACACACCAATGACTTTGGGATCTTTAATTCTCTGTGGTTCTCGCTGGGGGCCTTCATGCAGCAGGGCTGTGACATCTCCCCCAGGTAGAATACAGAATAACTCATATACATTTACTGCACTCAGGTACAGTTTTCAGGTACTTGGAGTATTTCCGTTTTCTTCTATTCTGCAAGGAAGGAAAAGTATAAAGATAATGTACTTTTTACTCTGCTACATTTATCTGAAAACTGTAGTTGCTTTTCTGTTTAAGTATTAATACAACATATAATCAACAAATGAAGTGTTAATAGTGGTGCAGAAGCTGGTTTCATCAGTGTTTTATCTGCCAAGAATGATTTTGGGCAGTTCACTGAGATACACAAAAGTATTGGGACACCCCTCCTCATGGGGCTGTTTCTCAGGGTTTGGGCTCGGCCCCTGACTTCCAGTGAAGGGAAATCTCAATGGTTTAGCACACCAATGCTGGACAATGCTATGCTTCCAACTTTGAGATTGTGAGCTGTGCCTTTTGGTCCAAGATCAGTGTCTGACCTCACAAATGTCTGCAGCTTCATATAGTATCAACCTGAACATAGCCATAGTTCCCAAAATATCAAAGTTTTTGTCTACGGTTTATTAAAGCTTAATAGGAGACCATTAGCTTAGCATAACAACTGGAAACAAGTGGAAACCACAAGCCTCAGCCTGTTCAGTCCATCTCTTAAACTCATTGAACATGTTCCATCTGGATTTGTTGGGTGTATTTTGGAACTTCAGACAGAGCCAAGCTAGCTGTTTCCCTCTGCTGCCAGTCTTTTTGCTAAGCTAAGCTAAGCTCAGCTAATCCCCATAAACAGTCTTTTGTAAAGGTGAAGACTGAACAAACAGCAGTACAGCAGCAGGGACACATCATCAGTGATATACAGCACTTATTCAAGTAGACACATCAACACAGACACACACGAACACACACACACACACACTTACTTTATGATGAAATGCAATCCTGTGTGACATGCTGCCGGGTTAGTTGTACGTTACAGCTGTGTTAAGGCCTGAGGGGGTTTCTATTCTGGATGTACTGCACTCTGTGTGTGTGTGTGTGTGTGTGTGGGTTTCTCAATGTGTACTTGTATTTTACATACATACATACATATATATATATATATATATGAGTGTGTGTATGTGTTCTGTTTTCTCTGTTTTCCTCATAATCTCATTAAAGCAATGATGTAGTCCAGCGTCTTCTCATATGTGATGTACTGTACGTCCAGCGTACAGGTAGAGAGAGAGAGTGAGTGTGTGTGAGTCACATCACACAGGGTCACCTTTAGATGAGCTGGTCAGGACTGGAAGGCTGAACAGTATCAGAGTGTGTGTGTGTGTTTGATGCTGCTGTGAGGTTCCGACTGTTCGGCCAGGAGATAAAAATCGTAGTAATGACAGTTTTTTATGTAACAGCGTACAGTCAGAGTCAGCACAGTCACAGAGTTTAATTCAAAAGAAACAATCTGGAGACGTCACTTGGGGTTTGGGGAAATTATGATGAGCAAGATAGGAAATGAGAAAGCGGCGGGCGCTCGGCCGTCCTTCCTTTCCCCCTCTGGGGTCCCCCATGTGATGCCATTAAGCCCCAGCTGCTCCAGTGGAGTCAGAGGCCGGCGGGTCAGACTGCAGTCGCACCGGGCAGCTTTATTAAGTGTGAGTGTGACGGATAACAAAATCAACCTTCTCCCTCCTCATCTTCTGCAGGTCTCTCTCAGGTCGAATCGTGGGAGGAGTTTGGTGGTTTTTCACCCTCATCATCATCTCCTCCTATACAGCCAACCTGGCAGCCTTCCTCACTGTGGAGAGGATGGTCTCCCCCATAGAGAGTGCAGAGGACCTGGCCAAGCAGACTGAGATCGCCTACGGAACCCTGGATGGGGGCTCCACCAAGGAGTTCTTCAGGGTGAGGACACTTGGCAGTGTGTCAGTGTTGTATGTTATGTCTGTTGTGTCAGTCGTCTGACAAACTTGACCAGTACCTTAAAGTCCTCTGTAACATACAGCATACAATACCCTGATCGTGTTTCCTGTCTTTCCTCCTCGTCCTTTAGCGGTCAAAGATAGCAGTTTTTGAGAAGATGTGGTCCTACATGCGGAGCGCAGACCCCTCAGTGTTCGTCAAGAACACCAATGAGGGTGTGATCAGAGTCAGAAAGTCGAAGGGCAAGTACGCCTACCTGCTTGAGTCCTCCATGAACGAGTACATCGAGCAGAGGAAGCCCTGCGACACCATGAAAGTGGGAGGCAACCTGGACTCTAAAGGCTACGGAGTGGCCACGCCCAAAGGGTCGCCGCTCAGGTACACTCTGACTCTCCCGAATGTGGGGCTCATCCTGCTGTCCTGTTGCGTCTGTTTGTGTGGGGAAACGGGCCAGTCAGAGCAGACATGTGCATATGAAATGAATTGTACCCAGCAGCGTCAGCAGGTCGATCGCCGCCATCGGCGCGTGGCTCATGTTGAGTCATTACTTCATAGAGAAATATTCTGCCAAGACTTTTGTTCTCAGGGTTTTAAATCAAACATCAGCAAGTGGGTGAAAAGTTTTTATGAGCATTTGATCAAATAATGGGCTCCAACTAAATTTACATTTTTCTAAACTTAAAACTGCAGTAGGCAATTTGAACCTTCCTGCGTCGTCCTGTGGAGCAGGAAGTCAGGACAGCTTTTTGTGTTTGCACATCATTCAAACTGAATACTGCCGCTCAGCGCTTGTAACCATGGTGACCTCCGCCTCCTGTGGCATCACGTGTGAAGCCTCCGTGTCTCGCAGAGACGAAGGACAGAACACGTAGAGCTAGGATGACCCTTGTTTGTACAGAGCCGCTGTGATTGGCTAACCAGGTGATGGCCAAGCCTGATTGGTTGTTTCAGTCTTCAGTTAATGATTGCTAGTGACAGGAAATGAGTTGTTGCCTACTGCAGCTTTAAACCATATGACAACAGGAATGTGCTCATATTCTGGGTAGCTGAAGAGGTGAGGACTCGAGTCACAAGTGTGAAGACTTCAGAGGCTGCACTTTGACACGATGACTCCACTAAATGTGGACTCGAAAGGCCTGAATTTGTTACTCAGAGACACAGCAGACACTGACAGCGTTTGTATGAAGGAGTTGAGAGAAACTCTTAAATGTCTGCTGAGATTTTCGTGCAGTTAGTGTCCTGACTGGTAAAGAACTTTAAACGCAGAGTTTAGAGCTCGTGGCTTGAAGCGTTGAGAAGTTGGTCCCACCTCTGCAGAGCACTGCTTCAGACTGACTCAACACAGCTGTTTACTCCACACACGTGAAAGCTAACCCGACCCTCTCGGAACGGGCTGTCAGATTTGGGTTTTGTCTGTCTGTCTGTCTGTCCGTCTGTCTGACTGTCAGTCCCTTAATTTGTCTCTCTGTCTGTCTCTCTCTTTGTTTGTCTTTGTCATTGTGTGTGTTTTTCTGCCTGTTTGTCTCAGTGTTTCAGTCTGTCTGCCTGTTTACCTGTCTGTCGCCATCTGTTATGCCTGTCTGACTGAGAACCTGCCTGTCTCTCTGCCTCTGTACTGACAATGCAGCTAACACACACACACACACACACACACACGTTTGCCTGTCTGTCTGATTGTCTCGCTGCTGTCAGATAAAACCTTAAATAGTTTTGTTTGGCTAACAGTTGGTGAATTAAATCAGAATTAATTAACTTAATCATTTAACAGCTCGTCATCTTTTATTCTGTGAAGCTCATTGTGTCCCGCAGACAATTCAGCAACACCCCAGAACAACTTAGTCCAGACACCTTCTGCCCAAAAAGAGAGTTTTTCATTTAAGATATTGTTTGCCTTTGTCTGGCTGAAGGCAGGGAAGTGGAGATGAATTAGTGGTTGCTGCGTTATTGTGTGTGTTGCCCTGTTTTTACGGGATAACCGACTGTGAAAGCCAGTAACCAAATGAAATCGGCAGATCTGAGCTCAGCTAAAACGTGAATATCATCGCGGCTGCATCATCGGTGCTTGTTTTACCTGACAGCAGCTTTTAAAAGTCACGTTCTTTTCCTGCTTCAGACATCGCGACGTGTTTTTATCAGATGTTCATCTTGTGCTCATTCTCTCTGCTTCACATCAGCGTTTTACAGCCAGCCCAGAGTCAGAGGAAGGAAATTACTCCAAAGATGAGATTAGCGCACGAATGTAATGATTTCTGACTTCTTCATCTCATGAAATTAATCAGTTTTATGCAGATGGCAAGACAGACCCAAGCGAACTGGCTGGATGCTCTGCCTTCGCTGTAAAACAGCTTTATTTGTCTGAAACAAACTCATTTCTGCTGCGTCCTTATTCGAGTGCTTGGAGCTGCAGATGCAGAAAGCACAAAATCATTCAACATTTGTGAAAAGAGAACAGGAAGGAGTCAGTTTTTTTGACCAGTTGCCTAGCAACACTGTGGTGTTGAAGCACTTGAATGCTGAGTGTACTGGATGATCACCTTCCACACATCACAAACGTGAGCTCTGCACTCGGGGTCGACTGCCTCTCAGTGCTGACAGATGGCGGTCAGGTCAAGTCCTCCGTGTCATCGTCTCCATCGGCCGCTGCTCGCAGTGGAGAGTGTTGTTCCAAAAGGACGGTTTCCGACTGGTTGATTAAAACAAATAAATTTGACTTGATTGATGCTCTTAGTCCAGGTGAAATGAACCAGAAGCAGCCGGTTGGCTGTTGGTTGACGTCAGTTTTTGTGACCTGATCCAGTTAAAGATCCTCTAATTCTGTTGGCAAATGAAACTGTGAGAAATACTTAGCTTTGAAGAGGACGTGTTTTAATAACACGTCTCAGTTTCATAGCCAGTCAGTTAAATATGCTTGATTTTCTTAAAAATACAAAACGCAAATGTTCAAATAGTGTAGTTGGATTAACGTACTTTATGAATTCACATTTCAGCTGGACTGTTTGATGTTTTACACTGAGCCATTAGCCGCATTTATTCCTCTTTGTTGTATTTTTGCACACATGATGAACTTCAGAACAAAACTCTTCATCTGCTGTCGCTGTCATTACTTGATTGTCATTGTCACTCCAAGCTAAGCACACCTGATTACTGATGACAGATTATTGATTCATGTGGTTTGGCCATCATCATAGAAACATGTCTGCTACCTGGAGTCAGTCTGTAGCTTTGATCATGGCTGGTCTGTAAAGGGGAACAACAGACCCTCACCCACCTCCCTTCACTACTCCTGAACTTATTTTATATTCCACATGCTGTTTATGTGAAATCAGCTGGCTGTTGTTCCTCCTTTACAGGTATTGAATGGAGATTAATGCAAGTCGAGCTTTGCTGCGCTGTAGTCCATAGCGGGGTGCTTCTGCTGTTTTTCAACCCAGACCTTATTGAAATGTTATTTTTCTTCAGCAGTACACCTCACAGGTGTTCATTTATGAGTAACTAAGCCTTCTCAGCACAAGCCATCCATCAGTCCATTCACATGCCACAGCCCCAAACCTGTACTGGACGACCCCCCAAGGGATCCTGGGCCTGTCAGCCCCCTCCTTTTATCACGCAGGATGACGCCAGCCTGCATGCTTCATGGTCACAATCTGACAAAGAATCGGTCCCTGATAAGACCCAACTCGTACTCCAAATGCACTGAAAATGATAAACGATATCCGTTTGAGGTCAGTAATTCTCTGGCTGTAGTGAAAACAGCCTCGGTTGGCTCGGGGCAGGAGATCTGTGGGCTGAAGGTTCGGTCAAATGTGCAGAGCAAACCCTGTGAAGTTTACTTCTAGATCCAATGCTGAAGTGTCTGAAAGTGAGTCGCACTTCATCTACTCCGTACCTTTGAACTTCATAGGTCTTTTTACTTTGATTGAGGTGACAGTAAGAGCCAGCTGTTACCATGATGTCCAGATCTGTGCAGTGGCAATAAGGACTATCTTATCTAAATCTCCCAACCGACTCCTTGGCCTCGACTCCAGTAACGTTTCAGGAGCCGATTCGTGTTATGTCTTCAGTTAGAAAGAGCTGAGGAGCTGAACGTTCATGTGGTTATGGGGTTAGATTTGGCAGGATGTCCGGATCCTTCTGGAAGAACTGTTCCCCACTTTAACGAAGACACACTCTGACATCAAATCTTAGTTAAATCAACAAAACAAAGATATAAAGAGGAAACGGGGAAACAGCATTTTGTCCAGGTCTGTGTTGAACAGCAGCAAACGTGTCCTTTGAAGAACCATTCATTTTATGATGACACTAATGTTCATGTGCCTGTCCTGAGTAGATGTAATGATGTTGCTGTCTTCACGCTGGCAGTCCTCTGCTCATTAACACCGAGTTCCCTTCTATCCCTTATTACTATCATCCCCGTAGAAACCCTGTTAACTTGGCAGTATTAAAACTGAACGAGCAGGGCCTGTTGGACAAATTGAAAAACAGATGGTGGTATGACAAGGGAGAGTGCGGCACCGGGGGAGGGGACTCCAAGGTCAGATCACCGTAACCCCCGACGGGTAACGACAGGCAATGGTACACAGGGGGTAACCGGCAACGACCGCACCTTAAATATTAAACACGATACACTCCGGATGGCACCACCGAAACCACAGTGGAACCTAACGTTCTGCTGAAGAAAACGGGTCAGGACCCGAGAGGCAGCTGCTTGATTTCATCCAGAGCCAAATAAAATGAAAACTCTGGTTACGTTACGTTAGCATAAAGGTTTAGCCACCGAAACCGAAATCTGGCCTGTGCACAGCAAAGGAGAATCCAAATCTGAGAAGACTAAAGTCAACCCTGGGTTATCCAGTTACCTGTCTTAGTAAAACACCTCCTCTGGTCAGTCGACTGTTTCGCTCAGTAAACCCGAAGATCCCGGAGTGTTTTCAGCTCTTGCCGGTTACCCAAAGTGATATAGTAATACACATCTCGCACGTAGGGAGTCAGACAAACCAAGCTAGATGGAGTATTAATGCATATCACTTTGACGCTGACATTTTTCAAAGCAGTTTTCTGTGTGATTGTGCCTGTTTTGTGTTTGATTTTTGTTTTTCTTTCTGTTGTTGTTGTTGTTGATGTTGATGTTGAGGTGCATCTCTGCTGCTAATGCCAGTTTTGCTAAAGTCGTTGCTGCTGCTGTGGCCGCCGTGACTGAACAATAACATAAGATAACATGGAGGTGCATAATGTTATTTATGTTATTCCCAACCCCCCCCCCCCCCCCTTCCTGTCATGGTTCTTTGAAGAATCCCAGTAAACCTAGCAGTACTGAAGCTCAATGAACAAGCCGTCTTAGACAAGTTGAAAAACAAGTGGTGGTATGACAAGGGGGAGTGTGGACACAAGGACTCCGGCAGAAAGGTCAGTTCTTGAGGTTGCTCGGCCTGGTCCCAAGGTCATGTGTTGGTGTACCCCACCCCCATCCCATCAGACCCTCACCTCGAACCCGAAAGCTTCAGCGGGTCCACTCTGAAAACAAAACAGTTCTTTGCTCTTATCGAAGAATAGCGTGGTTCTAAGTCTGTCTGAGTCGTTTCTGTGAGTATGGACTTCGAGTTAGATCAAGGACCCGTAATAAAATAAAACTGTGACCCAAACTGAGCTAATGCTGAGCTGTTTTAGATTTAGCCTTTACACAAAAACATTTATTAGTTTTTCTCACCCTCAGATCAATACACACTCGAGTGTCCTGGTGTTAAGTTTTGTGACACAAAAACTCTGGAGTTTTAATTATTAGTTTGCCTACAAAGATTTTTGACAGTTACTGTTCATTTTTTATTTTCTTCGTTTGTTTACCTAAAGGCACATTTAGGCACCTTTTGTTTTTCTTTATTCTGTATTCATTTAGCGGTACAGGCAGTCGTTCATTTCTGCTGTTTGTTTTCGGAGTGCGACCCTGCTGCTCAGCTGACTGTTCTGAAGAGCGGGAGGATAAATCGAACACACCTGAGCTCCTTTCAGCGGTCTGATGGCACGTGAAAACCCCGTGACTCCAACCTGCGCTCCACCCGAGAGGCCGCCCACACTTGGGTTCCTTTTATGAACGTGGTCACCACAACTCGTTCTGAACTCTGCGTTAAGCCGGACGAATTTATGCAAATTGACGAGCTAAAGAGGCGAGCTTTAGCTGATTGTGACCGAGCACAGAGTTTTTTTTGGAGATAAGGGGTTTTCATGTCTCCAGATCAGTCGATTTGTTCAGAGGATTTTCTCTGCTCAGCTTCCTTCTGTTCTCCAGAATATTCTGCGGTCAGCACAGCCGCAGACAGACGGACTGCTGAAAAATCAGACTTTTTACATCACTTTTAATCAGAAATCCCGACCGCCTTTGGGTGCCACATTTTATATTTTTGGACCGTCCTTGTGGTTGTGCAGCGTGCTGGAAAATGTTATCTTCCTCACATGAAAACGAGCTCCTCTGGCCTTGAAGAGAAGCCAGATTTTACCCACACATTAGATGTAAAAAGTCAGATTTTGAAAAGTTTAAAATAACTTATAGTTTTTCTCTCTCTTGCCGTCACCCTGTGACTCCCTGACTCTCTCTGTTTGCGGCTGCTGGCCAACAGTTGATGAAACAGAAGCTTCCCCTCCTCTTCCTCCCCTCGCACACACACTGATGTTTCTGTCTCCAATCTGTCATGTACCTCCTGTTTCCTCTGAACTCGCCGTGTGACAGACCGTGACTAACAAACGGGAGAAAAACCTTCATCAGTTTGTCACCAGTGTGGCGGCGAGGCTCAGAGACGACTCAGCGTTTGGTCTGCGGTCCAAACACACAACCAGAAAAGGGAAATTAAATTTTGAAAAACATCTTTATCTCCCTCTTTTTTTTTTTTTTTTTAAAGCTTTCACACTTTGTCGCCATTTACTGAGAACATCCATAGGAGAAAGCAGATACAACACGTTTACGTTTACATGGCAAACAAACACATTCATTTTACCAGATGGCGGCAGAGATGCAGAATTTTATTCGCCAATGAAAAACGGAGGAAAACTTAAAAAGTTATCAGCAGTGAGAAAAACCAAAACAAATGGGGGGGTCGGCTGCCCATTAATTCTCGTATTAACTTTTGTCTTCGCTGCTGATTTTGACACAAATGTTAAACATGAGGACGTATTTCAATAAAAGACAAATAGTTTACACTCATTTCAGACATCAGTGACTTTAGGATAAATTCACAGAAGCTGATGTGCTGAGGTTAACATGACAGTTTGGAGAGAAAAGCCCTCTGATAGGCTGTCCCCGGCGTCACAACACTTCCTGTTGAAGAGAGGCTCCGCCCACTCTGAAATTCCCTATTTTTTTCAACAGGCTGCATGCTATTGGACGAGAAAGTTAAGTCACGCCCACCGAAGCCGAGCAATGCATGTGACAGAAGAACACGCAGCCACTTATGTCATGAGAAACAAGCGCTCAACAACCAATCAGATCACACTTTTTCCAAAAGAGGCGTTTTCTGAGGATGTGACAGTAAAGAGCTGAACAGACAGAACGGATATCTGTGTTTTATTTAAACTGAGCTGCTGTAGACAACCTGTCAACAGCTCATCTGAAACGGATTTTAGTCTCTTAGTTTCCTCTCTGTTTCTGTGCATGAAGCTGCATGTGACAGACGTTTGAACTGTCAAAGGCTGTGGATGAAAACTAAAGGGGAACCTCGTCATGTAAGTCGGGGCACTTGCTCGCTGCAGTGGGTACTACAAGTCCCACAATGCAGCTGGATAGCATTTGTTTTCGCACGTTCTGTACTCATGTTTACATTTTTTAGCAAAACGTGAGGAATCGCACAACAGAATTCAAAGCTCTGTGATTGGATGTTTCAGAGTTGTAGTCAAACGCAGTGTGTAGTTTCTGCCACTAGGGGTCCCTCAACCCAAACAAGACACAAGAGCAGCGGGGGATCATGGGAGTTACTGTCTTCATTGTTTAGTCAGACTTCCCTCCTCACTCGCTGAATGATTTCGATGTGTAAAATGAGTGGCGTGTCCCTTTACGTAATCATGTGACTCATTTTATTATTCCAGTCACACGTTGCCTCTTCATCGCAGCCTTTGAAAGTTGAAACGTCTCGCTAGTTAGAAGGCTGTAATGATGTTGTAGTTCACCTCCAGCTGAAGTCATGACTGTCTGCACCGTGATTGGCTGCCCTGACCCCACCATTCTGTGCTGACAGGACAAGACGAGCGCGCTCAGTCTGAGCAATGTGGCGGGAGTGTTTTACATCCTGATTGGCGGTCTGGGGCTGGCCATGCTCGTGGCTCTGGTCGAGTTCTGCTACAAGTCGCGGATCGAGTCGAGAAGGATGAAGGTGAGAGCTGCTGCCCCCAACACTTTGTACTCAGTTATTGATTCACTGGGCTGTAATCAATACGGAACTGATCAGGCACTCAGGACTTCAGCGCTCAGATGTTGAACTTGACAGTGTAGCAGTATAGAAATACTCTTACTTACTGAAGTAAAAATACAAAAGTGTTAAAAGAGCTAAGAGTAAATGTACAGATTGATCCTTTTCTGAATCTGCAGCGCCGCACAGCAGACTGAATGCGTGAAGTGGCTGAGGTTTGCTTTAAAGCGACTCCACTCAGCGCCACGTCACGTGAAATGTGGACGCCGTCGGGAGTTGATTTGTGTTTCTGCAGGTAGTGACGGTGTGAACAGGTGAGTGAACAGATCTGTGATTGGTTGGCGGAGGTCACCTGCTGAACCGACTCCGACACATGGGATCTCATCTGACAGGATCACCGACAGCTGAACTCTGCTCATCTCGGCGCTCTCGAGCTCCTCTTCATCGCTGGCGTCTCTACGTGATGAAACTGCAGTCGCCTCATTACAGACTGAGCTGCTTTTCGCGGAGGCTTTGATGGGCTGCTCAGAGGGAACAAACAAGTCATTAGAGCCATTTTCTCCCCAGCAGAAGCACCGGTCTGTTCCTCTCGTCTCTGCTGGACTTTTGTTATTCTGCACGTTAGCCGGCGCTCAAAGCCTCTGAAGGCGGCGCTGACGCCACACGTGTGGAGGGTTTCATCAGTGCGAGCAGATGGAGGGCGCCGCAGAGCAGGTTGCACTGTGGCTACCTGCTGCACAGCTACATGGGCCGATACCCACCACAGCAGTACACGGTGAATCCCTCTGCTCTGATACATTATTGATACGCAGCCATTAATACGGCAGTTTGTGTCATAGAAGAGAAGAAGAGAATCTCAACCTTCCAGCAGTTCAGGCATGTTTGTCCTGTTTACGTTTGGAGCACAGCTGACGACGGCTCTGTAGCCATGTTAGCTGCTCTGTGAGGCGCAGTTCTTTTCTCCAGGTTGGTGAAGTCACCCAAACGTTGTCCATCCCGTCCTGAGGTCAGATACATTAACGTGACACGGCGGCCTGCTTAGCGTCATGTTAGCATGTAGCTCAGAACGTCCATGTCCAGTCAAATTCAGCTCTACTGTTTGTTTGTAAGAAAAATCTGTTTTTGTTAACAGCAGTGAATCAGAAAAGTGCTGCGTCATGTTTTAACGGGTGACATGAACACTCTGAGACTGAACAGACTGAGACGATAACGTGACGGTCGAGAAATCAAGGAGCCAGACAGACAGACAGGCAGAGAGAGAGAGACGGTTGTCAGTGTCGATGGTGTCTGGAGGTGGACTGTAAACTGTGAAGCAGGAGGGACATGAGTGTGTGACTCTGCTGTCTGGAGGACTGTTAGAGCCGCTCCAGTAAACGAACAAACCTGGGATTTATTTGTACCAGTTGCTGTGACGGCTGTTGATGCCAGGCAGCAAACAGCCAGGGAGCCTGCAAGGCCTGAGACAGGATATTAACTCTGGACCCACGTCATTAGCTTCACTGAGAGGAGGCACAAAGAGACCGAGCTGCTGCTGAAGGACTGCTGTTACTGACACACACACACTCTCACACACACACACACACACTGTGTTCCACACGTCGCTGGTTCGTCCTTACGTTTGCGTTTGATGACATGAGACAAAGTCAGGATTTTAACCGTCAGCCTAATGGAGTCCGAGAACGAACTTCAACACAGTCACGTTGTGTCATAAATCGCAGTCCGACTCGGACTCGTAGCTCGGACTCGTCTGGACCCATCAGACCGACCTGCACCTCCAGAGCTCGTGAGTCTCACAGGAAGTAAACACAAACCCTCGTTAGCGTTCGCCTGCTGCACCGACGCCCACTTCCTCTGAACGTTTGACTTTGTGTTCTGCTCCCGCGGCAGACTTCACGTCGGTCGTTGTGTCGAGACGCCCTGAAAAGCTTTCGGACGTGGACTTGATGCTGACATGATGACTGAGAAGGAGGACAGACGAGAAACTGATTCACTTGAGCTCAGAGCATTTTCAGCAGCGTGTCTTCTTTTCTTCTTCTTCTGTCTTGCAGGAGCTCATCGATGCTGCCATGATGAGCACCAGCCTCGGAGGGATGGTGGGTGGAGGAGGAGGTGCGGCGGCAGGCGGTTTTGGAGGAGGAGCAGCATCAGGGCTCGGAGGCGAGAACGGCCGCGTGGTGGCTCACGATTTCCCAAAAGTCGGAGCTCAAGGTTTGCCCTGTGTGAGCAGAGCTGCCGGCCTGGGATTGGCCTCCACGGGCATGTGATCAAAACTGAGCCTCCTGATTGGACAGAACGCTCCTGCCCATCTGCCTGCCTGCCTGCCTGTCTGTGTGTCTGCCTGTCTGTGTGTCAGAAAGTGAAGTGAGGAGACGAGGGGAAGAAGAGCAAAGGAAAAGAGAGGTAAGAAGATGAGAGGTGGAAGATGCTGGGAGGAGGGAGGAAGAGATGAGACAGAAAATGAGAGGATATTTAAGGCAGGAGGAGAGCAGTGGACAGAGTAGGAAAAGAAAGAGAGAGGGAGGAAAAGAATAAGATGGGGAGATTAAAGGAAGGAGAGGATTTGAAGGTGGAGGGTGAGGGAGTAGATGAAAGCTGATAAACACGGAGGGGGAGGAGCAAAGGATTACATGAGAAGAGACAGAAAGAAGGGAAGGGGAAGGAAAATGTTTTGGCAGGCGGGCAGATGGACGAGCGTTCATGTTCACCATGACTGGACTAAATACTACAGAGCTCTGATGAACACAGTGCACCTGAACACAACACCTGAACTGAAAACAAACGGGAAACAAGCTCCTGCAAGACGAGCTGCTGGGCTTAACAAACTCCTTTTCTACGAGCGCTGTCTTAAAATAAACTCCTCCTCTTCTGCAATAAGGGACCCCAGGAGGGGGAGCCTGAGGGGGGGGGGGTCGTTTTTTAAAAGTTCTTACTTAATACACCTGCTCTTCTTCTTCTCCTCCTCTTCCTCCTGTTCAGAACGCTGAAAGCTTCGTCACGTTTGTTTGAGTTGAGCATGCAAACAGAAACACGTGCTGGTGATCAGTGAACGCCTCCTTCTGTCGGGAGACGTTGCGATGCTGTTAGAGGTCTTCAGAGGTCTGAGCCGTCTGAGCCGATCCGAACAGTGTGATGATCCATCAGCCGACCAACCTCTCGTTTATACGCTTCATTTAAACCAATCCAAAGTTCTGTTTTCACCTCCTGCAGCAGCAAAGAAACACTTTGGTGTTGGGCAGAAGATAATTTAATGTCTGTGGATCAAACCTGACAAAGATGACCTCATTAACATTTAGATTATTCTAAAATATTTTCCTCCCGCAGTGACAGGCTTTAGATGAGTTACTCAAAAATGTATCAAGCTGACTGACTTCTGACTGACTTCAGTAATTACTCAACAGATAATTTTGTTATTCAGCTCCATCAAAGGTGCCTTTAACACACACACACACTTTCTGTATTGGAACAGTGGAGACTTTACAGTTTAACAAACAGTTTGGAGGTTTAGCATGTGTTAGCTTAGCATCAGTTCCGATAGCGACGCCTCTGAAACCAGCCAGCAGCTCGGGATGAGTGACTGTAATGTGACAGTCAGAGCTGATGCGTTCACATGTCTGTTAGACTCCACATTACTGCCCTGCTGTAGGATCGGCTCAAGTCTCAGCTGAGGTCTCGGTTCAGCAGGAGCGAGTGGACCAGTGAAGACCTCTAACCCCCACGGTAACACCAGCCTGAACACGACACAGCGTCTCTGTTGAGACGAGCTTGGATCACATTTGTAACATCAGACGTTAAGTCTGAAGCACCTCGACACTCCAGCCAGCTAGCTTAGCCTAGCTTAGCTTAGCATAAAGACAGGAAACGGGGAGAGCCAAAGGTTTCTGCTCTCAGTCCACAAAAGGTCACGACAGAATCACCTCATTAGAGTAATGCAGAACCCGGCTTTTGTCTGAGGACGCACAGAAGCCCTCAGGCATTTTGTTTTTGCTCTCAGACGGCTGAGAACGTGACATCCTGCTGTTTGCATCGCTTAGCCTGTTAGCCTGTTTTGGGATGACTCCTCCTTCGACTCAGCAGCGTTCAGTGACTCTGCGGTTCACTCGAGGCAACACGTCGCAGCTGCTCCGCGTTGAGTTCGGCCTCGCGTTTGTTTCCCCCCTGCGTTTTCCCGAACTTTTTCTACTCTGAAACTGAACAAAAATCAGGAATGATAACATTCACATTTGTATGATATGAATGACAACATGCAGAGCAACACTTGTTTGTTATCTTTGATCAATCAGTTTGTAATAATTTAGATTTTTGTTGATTACATTCAGGTCAGTAACTGTTTAATAAAAACCTGTGACATTATCTCGACTTTTGTGGGGTTTTTTTCCCTCCGTGTAACGTTCATGTACTCATCCGGAGGGTTCGACGTGATCGGTACGGCCGTCTTCATCAGCCTTCATCGGCCTCAGTCGCCGAGCCGGCTGCTCGCTCGGGTTTGTTGTGCTTCCTGAACTCGTAACGACTTGTTGCTTCTGAGTTTTTCTCGAGAGGGCAGAGATGCAAAGGGAATTTCAAAATAAATGCATGTGATAAGGACGATGAGGCTCGGAGGTTTTGTAGAAAAACATTTTTCTCTGTCCTTGGAGTTGAGATCCAGTCCTGCTCGCCCAGCAGCTGGTCCTCGTCTTTGAATCACTTTTGTGGCAAGTTTGTGTCGTGTCGTGTTATCAAACCTTACGAGAGGCGACACAAGACGAGAAGTTAAATCAGATTTTATCTCCCACTTCCAGCTCGACATGAGACGCATTAAGAGGTCTTTATTTCAAGTCCATTGATGGTAAAAATCATGTTTAAAGAGCAGCGCGGCTCTGCCAGATGAAGGCCTGCGATAGCACCACCCCCTCCACTTTAATTATCTGCTCTTATCTGCTGTGACCAGTCGGCACAAATGGCACTTTGTGAGTACAGAAGAGCAGAGAGATGCGGCGTCTGGAAAAGTTTCTCAGGAAAACGTCAGGCTCTGAAAGAAAAGTTTCTGAGGTGACTGTAAACATAAAAACACTGTTTGATGAAATTAGACAGCAGGAGCTTTTCTGATGAGCAAAATGTGACAGGAAAATGTGGGCCGGCTGGAGACACTGAGGCAGATCAGAGGAATCTGACGCCGTTGAAATGATAATGTGACGAGAGAGGCTGGAAAACTCAGTCTGCCAGCACTTCAGAGGACATTACTGACGAAAACCACAACACATCAACACCATCAGTGCACCCGAGTCGGAGGAATGTGAACTTGTTTTCTGAAAGCCAGCCAGAAGCTCCTCGGGAGACCACAGTCCTCCCAGGTCGGCAGGAAACCGCATGTCGGAAGGAGATTAAAACTTGGATTAAAAACGTCCAGTTCTGTGACTCGTGTTTTCTCCTCACAGACGGTTTTTACTCCGGTGGTAAAGTCAGTATCAGCAGAAATATTATTAGTTTTTTATTCACTTCTACGTGCTTTTATTTATTTTATTTTCGCGAAATAATAAGAAAACGTCCGGTGGGCCAAAAGGAACCTTTTGCTCCTGAGAAATGAACTTGTTTTGCTGTGAAGTTAAAGTGTGAGTGTGCGGCGAGTGAACTCTGAGCAGCTTTCTGATTGTTAAAAAGTTATTTCGGCGTGTGGGAAACAATGGAAAAGAAGATTTATTGTGTAAAGTTTCCACAGTTTCCATGAGGTTTTTCCCAACGATTTGCTTCACGCTGAACGTTTGTTCGATTCCCATCAGCTCAGTCCCTGCTGACTCTTTCACGTTTTCTTTTCTTCTCAATTGTTTGCTTTATCGATCCATCTCGTCTTCATTTCTTCTCTCTGTAACTCTTCTCTCTCCCGCACGCCGTCTTTGTCCCTCTCTCGTCTGTCTTTTTGTCCTGGTTTCTCTCCATTAGCTCCAGCTTTTCCGAGCTCCCAGGACCTTTCATTGAATATTTGGTGTCCTGAGGGGGACATCAGATCACCTCACGCCTCATTACTCCCCCGGCTGGGAGGGAGGATGGAGACAGACGGAGCTGAAACAAAGCCCACAATTAGCCCCAGAAAGGCCCTGATTAGCAGTTTGTGGCCCATTACCTTCCACCGCTCGCCCTCGTGGAAACTTCCAGAAGAACAGAGATGATGAGGAGGATGACTGGTTCCCAGAGGGGCTGCCGACGACACACCAGACAGCTCTTCAAGAAATAAAGAGAAATTAGCTGAAGTGTTTCCAGAAAAATCTTTTGTGTGAGACCAAATCACAGAGAAATAAAATCGTGATCAGAGTTTCAGGCCTTTGCTGTCTTTGCCACAGTGACGACGCCCGTCTGAGTTCGCAGCCTGGACGTTCAGCTCGCCTTACGGGCTGATGTTTAAAAGTGGATTTTAAAAACTCTCCGTCACCATGTGATGCAGATAACCGACAGAAAGGCCTGCAGTGGAGCTGCAGTTTCACCATCCTGACCTTCCTGAAACCCTTCAGTCAATTCACTTCACACACAAAAACGACATTAAAACATTCGTTTGTTTCAGACAAACAAATTATGACTCAGCTGTCAGGAGGGTTGACTGTACATCGAGACAATCAGTAAAAGTGTGGACGCCCCCTGGTGGCTGGCTGCAGTACAGCTCATAAGCCCCTCCCCCTCCATGTTAGTAGATGAGGCATAAGCCAAACTAAAAACTCAAAAGTGATCAAATCAGTTGTTCCTAAAGATGGTTTGTGTTACTTTAGGTCGTTCTTGTTATGCACATGTTTGTTCGTGTTCATCTTTCTGTTCGGTTTGGTTTCATTTAGTTATCTGATGCCTCAAAAGGGGCTGAAAGGTCGTGATTGACAGCTGAGCGCTGCTCCTGATTGGCTCAGGCGGGTGCTCGGGGTTTTTCTAGGATTTCCTGACAGCAAGAAAACAGAACAACCTAATGGATCAATGGATTTTTCTGTTTAATGTTCTCAGAGTTATGTGACTCTGTTGGTATCGACAGAGAAATCAGTTGAATAAAGATAATAATATCTTTGTAATCACTTTATCTCCCAGTCCTCCCCTCCGGTCAACAGCCCCAGGTTGGAGCACAGAGATCTGAGGGAATCTGATTAATGGAAGGTGGGTCTTCACAGCACAGCCTGGAGAAACTGCTCTTCCCTCCACCACCGGCTGAATCCCCGTCACATAAAGTAGGCTTATAGACACATTACACCCTCTCAGTCCAGGATCTGTGTTTTCCGCCTGCTGGGGAAATAGCAGCTCAAATCAAAACCCCTGAAAGCCTCCCGGCGGTTTTTACATGGGCGGACACGCAGCTGAAAATGGAGCCAAAGTGGCCTCCTCCCTTTAGTCTCCTGCCGGTGTGAAATCACAGAAGACAAGCAGACGCTGTCGCTGTGACAGTAGGTTTACCTCAACTCCTCTTTGTCCCGAATCTGACGACGAGGACGCAGAAGACAGAAGGACAAAGGAAAGAGTTCAGTGAACACGTTTCAGTCTGTGTTCAGCGTTGTCTCACCTTCAGGACTCGCCGTTCATCCTGTTCCCGTCTGGAAACGTGGACCTCTGACCTTCACTGGTTTGTCTCCAAACTCGGCTGGTGTCGTTTGTGCTGAAGTCCTCATATTTGGCCCCAGACCCTTTATGAACGAGACGGGAGATTTTCCAGGCGCGTGTGGTGACGAAAGGCCAAGCTCTTCCTGACCGAGCGTTTTTAGTGCCAGAAACGTGACGCGACGTTAAGTTTGGTCCGCAGAAACGAAGCGAACATTTTACTCTGCTGACTGGGTGAAACCAAACGTTAACATGGTGACCTGATGAAGGAGTTTGCTCTGATTGGACTGCACTCTTTATCTGCCACAGCTAACAAAAGTTCACGTTAAGAGGACGAGGACCACGGCGAGTTTCTCCAGCACGTGACCTTCAGTGTGGCAGCAGAAATCAGCCGTCATCACACTCGCATTGACCCCATCAGGCGACGCGCTGACGGCTGGAGGAACACGTTTTGAAGCCTGTTGCATAAGAAGGAGGACCGATCTGCAGTCTGTGTGTGAGGCAGCCGCTCCGACAGGATTACGGGCTTTAGAATGACCATCAAACATGGCGGCTGGACAGAGGAGCCCAGCTGATTGGCTGTCAGGGAATTAAAGTGTGCGGAATGTGATTATGTCTTTTGGTTGCAGCGAGTCGTCAGAGCGAAGGGTCGCTATGAGCAGCAGCTGATAGAGCTGCGATCAGACCGCAGGCTGAAGGCGGAGGAAGCAGGACGGCGAGGGACAGTAACTCAGTACATTCAACGAAGTACTGTGCTAGTAAGCACAGCAGTGAGGTACTTGTACATAACCTGTGAATTTCCTTTGAGCTACATGTTATTCTTCTTCTTTACTCAGTGACATTTAACTGGTAACTTTGGTTACAATCTATCAAAGTACAACAAATACATGATGGTGTATTAATACAAGTGAATCCCAGCAGTATTTAAGACAGTAGGCAGTACTGTCTTAAATACTGCTACTACTTCCTGCTCACAAAGGAGAGCAGGAGAAAACTGCCTCACTTCCTGAGTGTGGGGATTTGCTGGGACCTGTTCCTCTCTGATGCTCTGCTGTAGGTGAGTGTGTTGTTTACACACCTGTAAAGTGACTTTAAATAAAACTGAACTGAATTGAATTGAATTGACTATTTTCAGTGGCGGATGAATCCAGACTTGGTGCTGTAGTGGGTGTTTGTGGCTCTTCCTGTCGACTGCTGGGAAGCTGGGATTCGTCACCAACAGCCTGCTGAATGTCCAGGTGAGTCCAGGTAAAAACACACGTTCCTGTAGACCTGAACGCCCGCTAGCTCTCAGCGGGAGGTGAAGACGAGTGGATCATTTCAAGCTTCAGGAGCTGCTGTGCGTCTGATGTTTTGTAAGTGCAGTGTGACTGCTGGAAGGAGCCCAGACTGTCCTGTCTGGTGTCACAGCGACACCAAGTGGACATTTGGGGAACGGACAGAAGTGGACCCCCAGCAGGAAGTTCTAAATTTCATTCATCAGTGGTTTGCTCCTGCTGCGGTGGAGCTCATTTGTCCTACAGTGAGGGAAGTAAACTTTGCCTCATCTGAGTACCTGTGTAGTTAATGAGCTCAGATGTGGCGTTCACTGACCGCAGGTTTGATCAGCTCAGGCTGCTGAACGTCGCCCTCATTTGCAATTCAAGCTCGAGTGCAGCAGCAGAGTCAGAGAAGAAGCAACATACAAGAAACGTGTCCTGTCTGTCTCTCTCTGCCTGCCTGTCTGTCTCTCTCTCTGTCTGTCTCCTAGTGATTCTGCTGCTGGATATTTGGTCCTCTGAGGCTCCTCACAAACACCTCACTGGTCGTGGTCTCTGCTCTGTGAGGACTTTCCTCACTGGAGCAGCAGCGAGTGAGGATCACAGCTGGTCAACAACCAGAGAAGAAGAGGAGCTTCAGAGCTGGTAACCTGAGTTGTATTTCTCTGCGTTGGCTCTCGTATTGAGAGTAAACTCGCACAGTTTTTACTTTTTAGGGTTTAAACTGTTCAGTCAGAGGGTCACTGAGCTAAAATATCCGAGTGTGGACCAAAGTGAATCCGGCTTTAAATCTAAACTGAAAGTCTTTCTTCTTCTGTTTCGTCTTCTCGCTCGGGGATGTCGTTATTTTTGAACCGCAGAGAAAAGAAAACCAAACGAGTGATACTGAAGACGTTATTTATCAAAACAGAAGAATGAAAAACAAACTGTTGGCCAGCAGGCTTTATTGAAACAGACATTACAAATATAAAGATTTGAAAACTGACAGGAATGCTTTACCAGAACAAACTACAAGTCAGTGAACGTCACTTTGTGAGGTCAGAGGAGAGTTTGTCTCCACAGCCTGCAGCCACTTAGCTTAGCATAAAGACTGGAAACAGACGCAGGAGACGAAAACACGACTGCAGCAGATGTTAGCCTGCACACCTGCGGACGGAAACCATCATTTTTAACATCCAGCAGAGCCGTCTGCGGGTTAGCGTTAGCAACCCGCCATGAAACATTCAGCTCTACTGACACCTGCAGGTCATGAACAGCATGTTCAGGTAACGAGGCTTCCCACGAGCTGCTGGTGGATTCTGGTCCCTTTGGACTGAGCCGGGCCTGCCGCCTCCCCGTCTCCAGTCTTTGTGCTAAGCTAAGCTAACCGGTTAAGCGGCAGTTTGAAGCGTAAGATCAGCGCGAGCGTCTGAGCTTCATTGACAGACGAGTCGTCAGCGGCAGACACACACAGAACATCATTCAGTGTGAACACACCTGGTCAGGGTGGAGCGAGTGCAGAAACACCACCTACTCCACACCGAATGCTGCTCAGCTCGTGTAGTCTGACTGACAGACCAGAAGAGCAACAACCGACGTGCGAGGGTTTAAAATCACACAAACATCCACTGACGGGAGCAGACGTCTCACTCTGATGACTTTCCCATCTCACTTCAGCTTCCTGTCTGACGGGTTGACTGCCGCTCGCTCATCAGTGGGTAACACACAGGAGAAGACAAATCAGCTGCACAAAACTACACACTCACACAGAGGACACAGTGACAGAGTGTGTGAGACAGAGTGTGTGTGTGTGAGACTGTGAGAGTGTGAGTGTATGAGTGTGTGTGTGTGTCAGGTGACACTGCTGTCTGCTGCTTTTGTTTTTCCTGATTTGCAGACAGTAAGAGTGCAGACTGGACCTTTAAAGTGTAAACCAAAGAGTCAGAAATGAGAGCGTTTGTTCAGCGTTTGTTCAGCGTTCGCTCAGCTGACTGACGGTGACACTCGGAGCAGCTTGTGCCTCCTGGATGCTGTTAAGGCGTTTCTGATGTTGTAGTGATGTCATCTGTTTGAGACGCAGGAAGTGATGAAGCTCCTCTTCAGCTGATGATGAAGACTCTCGGCCCCTCGTCCCTCATGGGAGGAAGACTCTCTATCACCATGTTGTCCATCAGGCCGCATTTGTCCTCTTTTCTACTCCTCCTTCCGTCTTCTCCTTCCGCTCGTCCGTTGGATGAGACGTCCTCTGCGAGCCCCTCCCTCTCCAGCGGCTGAGACAGCTGATTGGTCAGCTCCTTCAGCGTCACCTGCAGGACATGGAGGCAGTTTTTATCAGGCCCACGTGATGCTGACAGTCAGCAGCGGCTCTAACAGCCTGCTGGACCTGAAACCACACGCTCATCCAGACACAACCACATGGTGGCGCCAGAGAGGAAGTCAGCAGAGATCAGTCAGCAGGTTCGTCCTCTGGGGACCTCGAGGGTCAAAAGTTTAGGAGTTTAACAAAACAATGGAAGTTTAACTTTGTCATAACATGAACCGCAGCTGAAACTTGGTTTACTTGGTTATTTACATGATCAATCCACTGATTGTATTCATGATTAATGCGGTGGTGAAAGCTGCACAGAAGACTGTGGGACGCAGCCTGTCCACAACCACGGACATTTACACCTCCAGGTGCAGGAAAAGGACCTCCTGCATCATGAAGGACCCCACCCCCTCCCCCACACAAACTGTTTGCCCCTCTCCCCTCAGGCAGGAGGCTGAGCAGGACCACCAGACTGAGGAACAGCTTCCCCGACACACATGTAGAAAGCTCTGCAGGTTTCCTTTGAAGAAGGAAGAAATTCACAAGCGCACCTTCAGTGCTAACACGAGCTCATTCAGCCTCACACACCAACCTGCAGCTCTCTGAAGAGGTGGAGCATGGCCACGCCCACCACGATGACCAGGAAGGCTCCCAGCGTCGTGACCACGTCCACCGCCTCCATGCTCCTCCACTCCTGGAACAGGATGGTGGAGGTGGACAGAACCACGGAGGTGAAGAGGACGTAGTAGATGGGGTAGACCAGCAGGGTGTTGAAGGTGTCCAGAGACTTGTTCAGGTAGTTCACCTGTGAGGAAACACCTGAGCGTGAGCAGCTGCAACTTAATGCGCTCAGGAATGTCCTTAGACAGGTGTGAGGAAGGACCGGACAGCTCACCTGTGTTACTATGGAGACGACGAGAGTGAGCAGCAGGATCCAGGTGAGAGGGTTCGCGAGCACTGAAATATCATAGAGGACTGAACAGAGAGAGAAGGAGAGGACACAACATCTGGTTTATGGACACATCCTGCTCCCTCACTGCAGCTGGATCACGGCTCACAGACTGTGCTGCGCCTGCAGCGGCTAACGTAGCCTGCAGCGGCTAACGTAGCCTGCAGCGGCAGGAGACTTTACAAAAGCTTTACGCTCGTCCTCTCCTATGCCAGGTGTTTGTTTATGAAAACATGGGGCTGAGAGTCTCACCGGTGCTGATGGCGATGGCGAGGCCCTTCACAGAGGACACGGTGAAGGCGCCGAGCAGCGAGCAGATGCTGATGTACACCAGGATGTTGGTGCGACCGACCCGAGGAGAGAAATACAAGACGAGAACCGCACACAGAACCAACACGGCCAACATGTACACCAGGAAACCTGCAGCACACACACGCATGCACACACACGCACACGCACACACGCACACACAGTTAGCACTGGAAATGGAAACAGAACTACACAGTCTGTGGATTCTTTATCGCCCGCTTCTCACCAGGCTCCAGCAACTTGTGGGTCATGTCCTGTAGTGATGTCACTTCCTGTTCCTGTGGGGCGTGGATCACCAGCAGGATGCTTCCCAACAAGCACAGCACGCAGCCGAGCTTCCCCACCACGTTCAACACCTCCCCCAGCAGGTGGGAGGACAGAACTGCACTGAAAGTCACACAAACGCTGAATTAATTTCTACATGAAGCCCAACCAGAAATGAAAACTGCTGAAGAAAAAGCATCCGCGTGATGTTTAGCTTTTCCGACACTTCGTGGCTGAAATAGTGCAGCTAGACTGAGGCTGAAGGTGAAGTGTGAGAACTACGGCTACCTGATGAGGACGCTCAGAGCGCCCAGTGGAGTCACCAGCGTGGCCGGAGCGAACATGTAGGCGGCGAAGTTACAGGCCTCTCCTGCTCCCACTGCAGAGACGGTGAGAACAGCATCGTTAACGTTCCCCACAGTCACGTGATCAGTTTTACAGGTCGAGGTGGGTTTGGCCCGACTCAGCACAAAGACTGGACGTACCGAGAGACGAGCTGTTGACACAAGTCAACGCTGTCTGCGGTCAGGCGGGAAACACTGAATAAAACCTGAAATATGTCGCTGACTCATCGCCATCCTGTGGTGAGGAGGAGGTACTGCAGGACGAGGCTCGGCGCTCATATTCACATCGCATTTAACTGATGATCCTTCTGGTTTCAGTCATCATCAACAGTCTCCTCAAACTGGCAGCAGATCATTTGTGGTGATGAACATCAATATGGATCCATAAGGAAAAATACTCTGTGTGATATCATCCAGCTGTAGTTGCATCTGGATTTACAAACTGACCACTGAATAGCTGCTGCTGTGTCTTCTGAAGAAGCCGAGCAAGCAAGCAGCCCTGCTTCCAGTCTTTGTGCTAAGCTAGGCTAAGCAGGCTAATTAGCCCTGTGAGTCTAAGACACACCTGATTCTCACCTGATTCAAAGCAAACAAAATAATTTCCCATAGTTTTATACACTCAGGTGTGAACTGAACGAAACACTTACTGGTCAACAAGCCTCCCCACCAGAGCCAGTCCTTCAGGTAGCCGTGACCTCCATCACCTACACACACAGAATAGAATACTTTAATTATTTTATTAAGTGGCGTCTGCACCATCAGGTTAAGAAAAATCCTTGGGATGTGAACTGAATAAAACAGGTAATAAATATGATCACGTGGTTTTCAGGTTTGATCTTGAGACAACAAACAAAAACAAACAGTTACGAGCGTCCACAGCTGATTAGGTTTCGTTTCCTGCGGCTGCTCTCCCAGTAAAACATTAAACTGTAAAAAGTGGTTTGCTGAGCGGCTCTTTATTTGAACACGAGTTTCATAACAAGCTGGAATCAAACTGCCCAAACAGTCTTTATCTGCAGGCTGTTCGCACCGCCAAAAACCAATCATGTGACCACTTCAGGGACTTCAAGGCATTTACATCGTCCAGAGTCGACCTGCAGAGGCTGAAGTCTTTTCAGTCTTTACATGTGTGAAAAGCACATCATCCTTTCATTCTGTCCACTGTTCATTTCTGTCTGAGTTTGATTTATTTTACTGAGTCACTCAGTGTGTCCCTGAAAGCACCAACAATAAAAGATGAGACAAACCGACCAAACACACTCCTGCTCTGCCCACCTGCTCTGGTGTGACCGTTGCTGGCCAATCGGAGGAGAGCTTTCTTCTTCAGGATGACACTCCCACCAATGAGGAGGGCGGAGAGCAGCGCGAGCGTGAGGCCGAGCCACAGGTTGTAGGTGCCGCTGGTCTGCAGACCTGGAGACAAACCTGCAGTCAGTGTGTGTGGACATAACAGGACACTCAGACTGCGTAGCTGTCCGGTGGATGTGAACATGTGGCTCATCACGCACCAACTCAGCTCTTTCACCAACAGCTGACCAATCAGAGATCTTGTCACTGTGCGCGTGTGGGACGTCTTACGAATCTTTCAGCAAAAAAAACAATGAGGCACAAAATTTAAAAATCCCATTTTTCAATTAATTTTGACTTTCTACTTTAAATTGTACCTCACTTTGCACTTAAAGACAGAATAAGAAAATCTAACCTGTAATAATGATTTTATTGCTTTGTGAATGCAAACGTTAGGTTTATTTGTCACACACACAATCACACACGGTACAATGTGCAGTGAAATTCTTTATGTCCCTGCTAACAAAAAATAGGTAAGTAAAAATTAAATATTGTAAAATAAAAAGCTCATAAAAATAATAAAATTAAAAATGTGAAAATGTGCAGTATTTCCATGTGCAGTATACAGTATTCACATCCAGTGCAGGTGGGAGTAGGATTAGCGCTCAGTTAAACGCTCTTCCACTGAAACCGAGTGCAAACCCAACATTTGTGCGTCTTTTCCAAGACTGTTTTCAGGTGCAGCTTGTTGTCGTGGTGATGTCCAGTGACAGATAAACAAACCACATCACAGTCATGTGACTTCAGTGTCGCCACCACAAAGATTCCTGCTACTGCGTCTGCACGAACAGTAAAGTACTGCAGTAACGTCAGCCTCATTGTTTCAGTTCAGATCCTACTGAAGTACAGAACAATTTGTTCTTCTTCCTGCTCTGCGAGTACTGAGGAAGTACGAAGACGTTTTCCTCTCAGGTTACAGGATTCTGTTGTCTACGACTTAAAGCTCAAACTCAAACACATCATGATGTTATTCTCTCCGTCTCAGCTTTTTAAACACAGAATCAACTATCTGAAATGCACCTTGTTGTTCCAAAGCATCTTCTGCTACAGTAACCTGAACGCTTCAGGCTGCGTTCAGCCTCGAGCATCCACTGCGTTCAACACACTGCAACGTTTCCAGCTGACTGACTGGGTGTGCTGTGTTTTCTGTTAAAGAGTTTCAGCGACCGAAATTCTGTTGTGAAAACTGAGCCAAAGAAAACAGTAAAATGAAGACTAAAACACCCTCAAACATCCCATAATAAACAAGACTCTTTACACACAGAGTGTGTGCATGTGTATGTGTGTGTGGTGCATGTGTGTGCATTTGTGCGTGCGTGTGTTTGCGTGCGTGCGTGTGTACCTGCTGTCTGGGTGTTGTTGTCCTGGTGTGTGTAGAACACCGTTTGATCTCCGGTGAACAAACACACTGCAGACTGGGAGCCACACCACAGTCTGACCGCAGAGCCTGCAGACAGCAGCAGAACCAGTCAGAACCCGGCAGAACCCGTCAGAACCCGTCAGAACCCGTCAGAACCATTAGCTTTCACAAACTGTTTCCTGTTTAACAGAGTCGAGGATGGGAGACAGTTCAGGCGAATCACCACCAGGTAGCAGCACTGGAAGTCAGCAATGCTCGCTCTGTTAGCATAATGCTAACATGTTGATGGTTAGCATATTCACCACATTGACTGTACATAAACACGGACAACATGAAGCCCAAACATCTGGGCGCCCCCTGGTGGCTGGCTGCAGTACCGCTCATAAGCTCCTCCCCCTACACGTTAGCAAACTAAAAACTGAAAATACACATCAAATAAATTTGCCCCAAAGATGGTTTTTGTTATTTTAAGTCCTTCTTATCACATTTATGTTTGTTCAATTGTTCATTTTTTGATGCAGAGTTATTTGATGCTATAAAAGAGGGCTGAAAGGTGGTGACTGACAGCTGAGCGCTGCTCCTGATTGGCCCAGACGGGTTTGTGGGCAGTTGACCAGAACCTGCGACTTCTCTGCTCACACTGTACAGGACAAATAAAGATTACTGAAACAGCCTGACAAGAGTGTTGTTGTTTGTGAAGTATCACTGCTGTAAACCTGCAGTATTTGTCTGACTGAACATTAAACAACAACCAAAGAGGCAGAACTGGACTCTAAAACCAGCGGACCAGTCCCATGTTAAAACGAGGTCCAGCTTTAGGCCCAGGGTCTGCGTTTCTGCCCTCTGTGAACCAGTTTCAGACTGGTGGAGGCTTGTGTAATACTGGTTTGACGACTGTGCTGGCTGGAGTAACATGAGGAGTATTGACAGAGTCAACACTGAGGCCTAAAGGCCACAACAACACTGAGAGCAGCAGTTTGAGCTCCTCTTCAGGTGCTTGAACAGCAGCTTTAAGGCCAATCAAACATGGACGTTCTGTGATTATGACGCATTTTAAAATGCGAACACTAAGTGCTGTACTTTACAAGTACACATTTCTCACTAATTTCCTCATCGTTTCCAACACGTTTGGTGTAAAGACGTCACTTGGAGCCAATCACAGGGGAAATTCAATTTAGGTGCGCACTTCTGATGTCCAGGTAAGTTCCGTCCATCAGAGCGGAGCGGGACAGGTAAACGGACACGTCTACATCAGCCGTCTGGATGGACAAACAGCAAAACACAAGAGGAGGACTTTCTCGTTTAAATCCAGTCTGGGTGCTGCCGTGCTACAAGAAGCCGACCTGAAAGACTGAACCCGCGGGCCTCCTGCCGGTTGGTGCTGCTGTTCTCACCGGCGGCACAACACAAACCGTCCCGGCTTGTTGCTATCTGAGAAAAGTAGTTCTTACCGTTGCTGCACGTCTCATTCTTCAGCTGAACATCTCGCATCGTGTCGCTTTGTTGAGGAAACAATCCACACAAACACGACGCCCGAAATGGCAACTCGGTGTCTCCTTGTCGGAAAAAACCCTCAAAATGTCTACAAACCGAACAAGACGCGTTCGTGCCGGCACATTGTGCCCACAGAAAACAGTCCGACAACAAGCGTTCACACTGGAACGATGCGCGCTCCTCTTCACAGGTGACAGGTGATCCGAGGTGAGGGACAACGTTGACTGAGCACACAGCGAGGCGGAGGAGGTAACCGGAGACCAGCTGACCCCGCCCCGCCGGGCCGAGCCGTGACACACTGCAGGTGTATCACCTTTCCCGCCCAGCGGCACAAACACAAGAACCAGAAGAGGAAAGATGGCGGACATGATGAGCGACATAAAGCACCCATTAACGGACATACACAAAGAGACACCTCTCAAAGTTTCAGTGTTGGACAGTAATGATACAAATGAAGCAAGATAAAGCAAAAACAACGAAACTGAAACAAACAAACAAAACTGGGTTCTATCTCTCTATATAGAGATAAACTATAAAGCATCTATACATAATGCGTATGGGTCATATTTGGGTTATTTGTGTTCTGTCACTGGAACAGGGCCGGTTCTAGGCAGGCATATGAGGGGGCACTCAGAAATGTGAAGAACGTCATCCTCCAGCACTTTGTTCCCCCTGTGTTTATTCTAACTGTGTTTTCTTCATTGAATTGGGTTGTTAGCTATGTCTCCAACCCCAACCGGGAGAAGTGGACTGCACTTTGTCAGGCCTCTACCTCCAGACCTGTCCAACCTGGGTGTCCCACCTGAAGACTAAGCTCCTGCTTTGCCCTGGTCGTGTGCAGTACCAGGCAGGATTAAATGATCTTAATGTTGTACCAAATGTACGCTTTGGGTAACTACCCAGTGTTGGCTGAGGTGGTGATTTAAGTCATCAGGCAGCTGAGCAGGCTGCTTCAGGGCAGCACTTGTTGGGGAAGGTACAGGAGAAGCAGCGCTTGCTGATGCTAAAGTAGCAGTTATGCTAGCTGCTGTCTCTGATGTGCTAGCAGCAGCATCGTTGCCTCTACTATCAATACAGGCAGGAGCAGCACTGCGCTTTTTAAAAGCTCTGAAAAACAGATGCATTACACAGCATTAACTTTCTCTTTGTGAGCTGCCGGAAGCTGGAGAGGAAAATAAGTAAGCTGGCTTTGTAATAACCGCTGTGATTATATGAAACAAAACAGTGCGGAACTACGCTGCTGCTTCTGCTGCGTTCAATTACACTCGGAACTTGGAGAGATCTGGGTCGGAAATCCCGACTTCCGAGGTAGATGTGTTTCACTGCGCAACCTCGGAAAACATGACTGGCCACAGTAAGCTGATGTGGGTTTGGATGTCTTTCGAGCATTTAAAATACTTCTAAGGAAGTACATCAGCTACTTAAGGGAGAGAGGAAATGAGAAACGTCATATTCCGAGTGTAAGTGAACGCAGCAAGTCCGTGGCCGTGCTGACACCTGAAGATACCCGGCGGAGGGACAGACAGGTGACAGGAGTCTGATGCTGTGTCGTGTCCATTTTTCGGCGGATTTTCCGCTATTGTAGATATTTTATCAACTTGTAATATATTAATCTTGTGAAGATATTAAAATGTTGTTTTTTCAACTTCTAACATTTTCGGCCTCTGGCACTGGAAACTGAATTTGTATTGTTCAACTTCAATAACTGCACTGAAAAAACTGAACTTGAATCACATATTTTCTGGTGACACATTTTTCTGCTCATGTACTTTACTTGACTTATCTAGAAGGAAATTTTAGCCCAAAAAAACTTCTAACAGGCAGCGCATCAGTGATAATAATCAAATGATAAACATAAGCCCCGTCATATCACACAGCACAACAGTAATATCCACCGGGACCAGTTTTCCACACTGTAGCTCGTAAGACAGACCTTCTGACAGTAAAGAAGCGTAATAAAAGTCATACATCAATTCACAAAACTTTATTTTCTAGGAAAAATAATTTCATCCTTTTCTCAGCACTTCATTTGACAGCAGGTGGTTTTTCAGAGAGAGGACAGCTCTGCCGCTCCTCTGAGGCAGGCGAGGGGGGCGTTCAGGCTACGTTAGCCGAGAAGCTATGCTAAGCTAAGCGAGGCCAACACAGCCAGGCTAAGCACTGTTCAGTTGCAGTAGTTCTGCAGGTCGAAGATGTTGCAGGGTCTGTGGCAGCACTGCTCCACGATGCCTCGCTTCACCAGCATCTCCATCTGGTCCTTGAACGCGTACTCGGCCACCTCGCTGTCGCCACCTGCCGCCGCAGCTCCGCCCGCCTTAGGAGGGAGGAAACCTGACGGGATAAAGAGGAAGTTTAACCACATCAGGAGACTGAATTAACTTCAGGTGCCAGATTGCACACTGATGTAGTTTTAGGATTCATTCAAAGGAAATGAAGGTGTGGGTCATTTTCAGGTGGTGGTCTCACCCAGCAGAGGGTCAACGTCTCTCTTGGGGTTGTAGAAGAAGCCTCTGTCCCCACAGACCAGGTAAAGGGCGTCAACCAGGTGAGAGCCGCACAGGTGCTGCGGAGCCGTGACGGCCTGGGAGCCCGGCCACGATACGACCAGTAAGACCAGCAGGGACACAGACTGGAGCCACAGAGCCGCCATGCTGGAGGAGACGCACAACACTTTGATCCTCAAAGCATCAGAGTTTTGGGTGTAGATGCAGGAGCAGCAGTGGAGGAAGAAGAGCAGGAGGAGGAGAACAACTCACCTAGAAAGGAGGAGGTGAAGAAGAGGAGACGACTGACCTGTGGAGTCAAAGGAGCAGGAGGAGCAGATGGACGAGGTGACTGCGATGAAGAGGAGGCGCAGAGCAGCTGAGAGCTGGTTGGTGTGAGGCAGAGCAGGAGGCCTCCTCCTCCTTTATACTCCATCACCTCCGCTGGACCCGCCCACCACCGCGTTCCTTCTGACCGACCGCTCGCAGCACTTAGTAAAACAAACAGAGCTAATGATCCGACACGATCTGATCACCTCGTAGACAAATATTGATCAGCAATCGGCCTGCTGCTGCCGAGCTCACGTTACTTTGAGCGGCTTCGTTGGGACGAGACAGTTTTCCCCTGCGGTTTGGGTGGCTGCAGAGAATCAACTCCGTGCTTACCAGGAGTTTACCACACTGAAGTGTTTTCCTCAGCAAGATAATCAAATGATCAGTTTGTGTGGTTTATGACGTGAGGACCGCCAGCCCACGCTGCGCCTCATCATCGCCACGCTAATGTGATCCATCGTGGTTTTCCACCGTCTGACCTTTGACCCACTCTGCCACATCATGCAGTCCTGTCTGTCGTGCTGCGACGACAGACGCCTGGATAACCACAGACGCTGCACAGAAACTCGTAGTGTCATTAAAAATGTGGCAGGATGGGACTTCGCCCAGCAGGAGCATCCGGGTCACACGGACACCGGATACCTGCGAGAGGTGAAACGTCTTCAACATCCTAAAGATATTCGCTGGTTCGCTTCTGGCACTTCGAAGGAACCAAGAACATTTACTAAAGTACTGTACATAAGTACACTTTTGAAGGACTTGTACTTTACTTGTGTACTTGTACTGAAACCCTGCGCCGCTGCAGCTCCCACACAGAGCTTTAATGGCCGTCGTGCTGACGGAGCGCTCGTCGCCAGCTTGTTTGTCACAAACTCGGCCGACCGTGACGGGCGTCACCATGATGACGGAGGAGGACGAGGAGCAAGACGTCTTTCTGAGAACTTGCCAGAATCAGAGAGACGGCGTGTCCACTCCACAAAGCTCCCGGAAACCAAAAGACCCCACCTGAACCATCCAACAGGCTGTTACCGTCTGCGTGGCAGACCGGTTCATTAACTTCAGACCTTTTACACTCTGAAGAAGACGGACAGGAAATAGAACGGGAGACAACAAACTAAACCCAAACGCAGGGCCGACAGTCCAGCACCTTTCAGATTCTGCTGAAACCCAAAAGACTCAAAAGCTTTTGCATGATGGGGACGAACCAGGAGGACAACAGGACGTCATCAGTGGACACACTTTCAGGACTAAACGGTGACACGAGACCCGATGTGGTTTTCCAGTTTCACTGCAGTAATCCGACGTGGTTTCCTGAACTTCTGGACTCGTCACATCCACATTAACATGTTTATCTGTCAAAGATCAATCTGTGCAATTATTATTATTATTAATTATTATCAGTTATCAAAATATTTGTGATCTTTTTCAATCAGCTAATCGACTGATCGTTTATGTTGGTCCAACAGAAACCTTCAGCTCAAAGAAGCTCCGACTCGAGTGTTTAATGCTCACTCGGCTGCTCTGTCCAGACGTTTGGTGTCATGAGAACGTCCTCTGAACGTCCTCTGAACGTCCTCTGAACGTTCCTCTGAACGTCCTCTGAACGTCCTCTGAACGTCCTCTGAACGTTTCTCTGAACGTCCTCTGAACGTTTCTCTGAACGTCCTCTGAACGTCCCTCTGAACGTCCTCTGAACGTTTCTCTGAACACACAGACAGACAGAAGCTTTATACTGCAAGCTGGACTCACGTTACCTGATCATCATGTTTCACAGCACACGGACTGAATGACAGAAGCTTTCGGTGTGGCGGACTGACGGACAGGAAACATGGAGGAAAACATTACTGGGTTTGTAGGAACAAAAACAAAGGAATAAAGTTTTAGATGAAAACGATTAAAGGCAAACATCCAGAGCAGACACTCAAGTCTTATTTATTTATATTTTTTAAAGAAATTTTAAAGAAAAATATAAATAACTTAAATAAGTACAACAACACGTGTTTGGCACGAATCTTCAGGCGTTTAAGTCCGGCGCTGGTGATCAGCAGCCACCGAGTCCAGCAGCCGTCACACGAGCGTCCACACGTCACGGCTTCTCGGCTGCTTGGCGTTTCAGAGCTCGTGACAAACCTGTTGAACTCACATTTTAAGATTCAACAGAACGCAGAACGGGGCCCAGAGCTCAGAGTTTCCTGTTTCAATTAGAACCTTGTGGAACAAAGTAGAAGAACAGCATTTGGCACAGTTTGAACTCGACGTCAGAGGAAGACGTCCATGGTCTGCGTGATGGGCTGCCGGCAGAGCGGACAGCAGCGCTGCTGGACGTGTCTTCGCCGGCTCAGGATGTCGGCGCACTTCCGGCACAGGCAGAGGTGACGGCAGGGCAGCAGCAGCACCGTCTTGCTCAGGTCCTGACAGATGACGCACTTCAGCAGGCTCAGCAGCTTGGCGTCAGTCGGAGGGCTGCCGCCGTCCGTCCGACCGGACTTCGACCGGGACGCGGCCCTGTAGTTGCTCGCCGACTCGCCGTCCCGCTGAGCCTGCAGCTGCAGAGAGTCTGGCCGGCTCGCACCGTCCGCGGATGGCAGGTCGGTCTCGGCAGTTACAGCGTCCGTGTGCGGGAGCCTGGCTGTACTCGCTTCCTGTCCTGTCCTGGTGCGGACCTCCTGATTGGGCAGAGCTCGTTCCTGTTCCAGCACCGCCTGTAGGCCACGAGCTCCCGGCAGAGTGTTGACCAAACGCAGGCTCAGCCACCTAGTGAGGACAGGAAGCCTGAGGTTCAGTAGGAGAAAGGCCAATGAGGCGACGGCTGCAGTGATGAGCAGGCCGTGCGAGTCCACCGCGGCAACGGTGCAGAAGACACGGCCCAACGCACCCAGGAAGTCCAGCAGCAGCTGACAGGGCGTCCACAGCAGCACAGAGGCGCCGACCAGACAGCTGTACAGGAAGGTGAGCAGAGTCAACGCCAGCTCCAGCACTCTGTGGACGGGCTCGGCCACCGCCTCCCACACGCCCACCAACACAGACGCACAGTTCTGCGTGCTGATGAGGACGATGTTGACCACCGTGTTGACAAAGTAGAGAGCGAGACTGAGCCCGATGCAGAGGCCTTCGCATATCTGACGCAGGATGCAGCTCCCTGAAAGAAGCCCGCGGTGCAGCACATCCCTGATGCGCCAGGCCACGTGACAGGACAGGTGTCCCACCATCTTGAAACTCTCAAACACTCCTCCCAGCGTCTGCAGCCAGCCGTCCACCGCCTGCAGGGCGCCGCGGGCAGCATCGGAGACGGCCTCGGTGGTGCTAAGGAAGGAGAAAAGAGCAAAGTTCCAGTATTCAACCAAAGTGGATCCACTCAGGATGACCAGCGCGCTGTGGAGGGAAGCGACCACGACGGACAGGAAGTGAAGCAGCCAGCTGAACGTCCTGATGAGCAGGTCGAGCAGCAGGCAGCAGGCGTCCACGCACCCCCCGAAAGCCAGAAAGACAACGTTCACTTCATCCATATTCGGCTGCAGACAGGAGAAGTGCAGTTAGAGCTTCAGAACACACACACAAACAAAATCCCAGCATGCTGCACTACGTCAGGCTCAGCAGCGACCCCTGGTGGCGCTGAGCTGATTTCTACAGGACAAAGCAGCTTCTGTCATTTTGTGCCCAACAACACCAGGTCAAACGCGTACAGGGCAGCTGACGTCATGACAACCGCCCCAAAGGTCACTGCTCCTGTGCTGAGGTCACCAGTTTTACCTTTAATGGCATTAATGATGTAGAGGCAGGAAAATCGTGAGAAACAGGTTCCAAACAGAACCCGACACACCGGTAAGCTGAGTGACTGTGCCCCCTTTGGACTGAACTGGTTTGTAAAAAACATCTTTAAAACTCTGCTCACAGTGGAACGATTGTTCATTCAAATGATGCCGAGCAAAGACGACGAGGAAGGACAGAAAACAACACAGCGGGGTCTGAAACGCACAACGGGTGTGCGCCGCATTTAAGAGGAGCTCTGACTGTTGAAGTCGTCACAAGGGATGCTTCGGCTTCTTGTAAGCTTAAATTGACAGATCTCTAAATGGAGTTTGGTACTGAAACACAACTTCAAGGTCTGCGCTAAACGTCAGTGAAGTGGACAGACAACCCAAAACATCGGTTACTGCACTATGACATTAATTCCTGTACACATGCTAACGTCGCTAACAACACTTAGCAGGCCACACCCATTAGCATGAGTTAGCTCGGCAGAAAGAGGAACAATGAGCTGACAACAGCTTTAAAGGAACATCACTCACCGCAGCGACATGGCGAGACACTTAATCAGTGGCACGAGCACAGAGGGCTGACAACGAGCACCGGCCACGATGTTTCAGCATGTTTCACGACGAGCTTCTTCTTCGCTGTGTTTTGATGTAAACGGTGCACATCGCCGCCTGGTGTCGGAGGGTGGAACTTCATCACATTAGATCACATCAACTGATGAGGATGACGCGCGTTCACGATCCAAACTACCATCCACAGAACAACGAAGTAAATGTACTCGTACTGCAGTAAAATCAGTCTACATTCTGCGCGTGTATCCGAGCTGCTGCAGGTAATTTATGTACAGGTGCAGTAGATCAGGCCGGGGCTCAGATCCTGAAACCCAGTGCTCTGCCGGCAGGTCTCAGGTCAGCTCAGTACGTCTCGTGTATCTCAGTCTCACGTGTTTAAGTTTCCATCTGATGAGATCGTTTAACACGTTTTGACCTGTGTGTGTATTCAGGCCTGAAGCAGCTGAGACCGCCCGTCTTAGTCAGTCACTGATCGACTACATTGATGATGGTTATTCGGTCATTTGCTGTTGATTCGAATCATCTGAATGTTGAAGTTTCGACGACATTAACTGTTGATCTGTAATTATAATCGATAGCTTTTCACCCTCATGTTGTTTAATGTTGGCTGAACAGCGCATGCTCAGTGCCGTTTAAACCTCAGCCAATCGTGGACGAGGTTCAGCACAGCAGGATCTGCATGGAGCACATATAAACTCACCGCCCGCCGTCGCTTCTGTGTGAGTTGAAGGAAACCGAAACGTTAACAAAATGCCTGACCCGCCCAAAGCGCCGAAGAAAGGCTCAAAGAAAGCCGTGTCCAAGACCGTCAGCAAGACCGGCAGGAAGAAGAGGAGACCCAGGAAGGAGAGCTACGCCATCTACGTGTACAAGGTCCTGAAACAGGTCCACCCCGACACCGGCATCTCCTCCAAGGCCATGAGCATCATGAACTCCTTCGTGAACGACATCTTTGAACGCATCGCCAGCGAGGCCTCCCGTCTGGCTCACTACAACAAGAGATCCACCATCACCTCCAGGGAGATCCAGACCGCCGTCCGCCTGCTGCTGCCCGGGGAGCTGGCCAAGCACGCCGTGTCCGAGGGCACCAAGGCCGTCACCAAGTACACCAGCTCCAAGTAAAGTGCCGACAGTCCCCACAAGTCCCAAAGGTCCTTTTCAGGACCACCCACTGACCCTGAAGAGCTCTGATCACAGACTTCCTGTGTGAGGACGTGAACATCGTGAATTACTACTAATGATAATACTATCACATACACAGACCTCAACCTTTAATTAAATTGTGCAGTAAGTAATCAGCAGGCGTTAGGGAGGTGACGTATGAACACACCGAGAAAATCAAAAACTCATCCAGGTGATTCAGAGACTGAACAGGTACAGCAGGATTGGCTGTTTTCTGGACTGAGCATGCGCCACTCAAGTTACAACAGCACGGAGCTCGTAAAGCCTTCAAACGAGTGTAACCGACGTGTCTGTAGTGTCTCAGGTTTCAACACACACACGTTGACTTTAATATGTGCTCCATGGAAATCCTGCTGTGATGCAAACGGCACTGAGCATGCGCTATTCAGCCAACAATCAGATGATTCAAATCAGCAAATAACCGAATAACCACATAATCAATCAATATAGTCGATCAGTGGTTGACACGCGGTTGGTTTAGCATTTACTAGTGATGGGACGAGCGACACTAGTGCAACAGCACTGTGCCGCGAGCTCAAGAGGGAAACCTCGTATCGGTGCGTGTATTGCTTTAAGAAAGAATCACGTGACCGATACAGGAACTGTATCGTTTGGATGTGCCGCGCCAAAGTGTCTATCAGGAAACAAACTGTATCAACATGTCGTGGGTTTGTCGGATGGAGTTTTGCTTGATCATGGATCGTCCTTTGAGCACTGTTTACTGTTATATACTATTTTTTTACGGTGGCGCATTGCACTCACTTTATCACTTTATCAAGTGAATGACCTGTGATACATATGATAGTCAGTTAAAGAGCCTTACAGTTGCTTTATTCATGTTATCATGTAATCATGAGATCCTGATCTCGTAATCATGAGATAGGGTGTCTATTTTTTAACAAGTGAATGCAATGTTCTGGTAAGAGGTTTGAATTGTTTTCGGACTTCAACTCTCTGCTCACCGTCATCGTCTGTACCATGAGAAAGAGTGTTTTCTGAGGCCGGGGAGCTGGTGTGTAAGAGGAGAAATCGCCTTGGAGCAAAGACACTCCAAACACTTGTTTCTCAATAAAAATTCATAAACTAATCACTTTTTTGTCTTTTATTTCATATGATTTAACAGTCAAGTTGACAAATGTGCACATAAGTTAAAAATTGTAACTCTGAATTTTAACTCTAACTTGCTATATTTTACATACCAACTCAGTTTTAGCATTTACACAAACAAGGAATTTCTTTACCTGCAATGATTTTATAACTACTGCAGGGGTCACTATTGGGTGACCAACACGGTATCAATACACTCCTTGAGGTATCATCGTCCCATCACTAGCATTTACAGCACCAGTGGTTGTAGGTTGTTGGGCTTACACCGGGACCAGTACCGGGTCTTGTCTGACCTTTACAGCAGCACGTGGACAGTGAGAACTGCTGTGACGTGTGTCAGTGGATCATCACAACTTACAAACATGACACAGCAGATTTCAGAGGATCAGCTCTTCAGGCTGTTTGTGTGGCTCTTAAAAGAGCCTTTGTGTTTCAGTGTCCGCGGGTCAGGGTCTGCTTTAACCGCCGAAGCCGTACAGAGTGCGGCCCTGCCTCTTCAGGGCGTAGACCACATCCATGGCGGTGACGGTCTTCCTCTTGGCGTGCTCGGTGTAGGTGACCGCATCCCGGATCACGTTCTCCAGGAACACCTTCAGCACACCGCGGGTCTCCTCGTAGATAAGACCGGAAATACGCTTCACACCACCACGACGAGCCAAGCGGCGGATGGCGGGCTTGGTGATTCCCTGGATGTTATCGCGGAGGACTTTGCGGTGACGCTTGGCGCCTCCTTTGCCGAGTCCTTTTCCTCCCTTTCCTCTTCCGCTCATGATCGCTTACTGAGATTTTAGTGCCGAATGCAGCAACAGACGACAGACAGTCAGTATTTAAAGGTTCTCAGCGGACGTAAGAGAGGACACGCGGGGGCGGGAAGTGCCTCAATGACACGTTGACCGCCAGGTGGCAGCATTCAACAACTTCACCGTGAGGATGATCAGAAACATCCAGAAAATAAAACATTATGATATCCCTCACGCAACAACATGATTCACTATTTAATTTAAATGTAAAATTAGACTTGTGAGGGAGATTCATGCCATAATCAGGTTCAAGTCACGTTTCACTTTAAATGTCCACGTTGAGAGGACTGATGCAGTTTCATGGGTTTGTCCTGTGACGGCGACTGCACCTGCCAACATCACACATGATGGAAGGGAAGAAGACACGACTTCATCTGTCAACGGGGAGCAACCACAAACCACAGCCAGGAAGATCAGAAGGAGCTGACGGCCGTCCTGTCCTGGTGTCATCGGTGTCTCAGAGGACACAGGACAGGTTTGTCTTCTGTCTGCAGTCTTGAGTTTGTGTCAAAGCTGAAGGCGAACTGGAAGCTACGACACGACAAACCACACGTAAAGGTTGTTGTTCCGACGCCATGACAGCCAGAAGGTCTTTACAAAACTCATCATCCAACCCCGAGAAACTCCTGTGCCCTCATTGGTCCTCCACACCTCACCTGTCTTATGTCCACCTCTAACGTCTTACTCATGATGGCCTGACCACGAAACCCAACAATCAGCTGGAACTGAATCTTAAAACGTCAAACCTTTCCTGGCAACGTGTGAAGGCCTCGCTTCCTGAGTAGCTAGCATCAAGCTAAGCTAAGCTAAGCTAAGCTAACAGCAGCAGCTTATGTAGGAAGTAAACTCGACCCTGCTGACGTTTTTGTCCCACTTGCAGAATATGTCAAGGTGAGCAGCAACAGCGAGCAGAGCAATAAAAGGCTTTGGTGTTTACGACCCGCCGCCATCATCAAACTTTCCATAAAGTGGAGCTTTATGGCTGTTGGCTGGTTAATGGTTCACCTGCAGACAGGTGAGAGGGGGAAGCAGAAACAAGATGGACACCCAGTTTACACACACAATCCTCCTTATCTGTCCCTCTCAAATGTTCTGTCTCGTCTCTCACTCTGCGCTCCGTCCTTCGTCTTTATGGCGTCCCTCGTCTCCTCTTTGACCACGGTTCTTTGACAGTCACTTGAACAGAATCTGACGCCACAACGCGACGACATTAATTCAGATGGGGTGTGTTTACTTTCCTCACTTGTGTCTAAAACTCACCTGTTGGACGTCTGCCAGGTGTTTCCACAGTCCCTGAAAAAGAGGTTATTGATGAGGATGCCGACGCCACAGTCTCTTCATTAACGGGCTGTTAGTTATTATTCTCGGCACCAGATGAGGTCACATCCTGTTTACTGTAAGTTATTCTGTGGATAAATAATCCATATACAAAGCTGGATGATTTGTTTCAGTTCATCTTGTGGTCAGTTTGTTCTGATCTGTCAGTGCTGTTTGTTATGTGGTGTGTGATGTTGTGTTCATCGATGATTAGTTAATCAGTTTTCATTCTATAAAATAAATTGTTTTGTCTTCGAGAGAAAAAATGAAACGCTGGACAAATAAAATTCTAAAATACAAAATCCCACATTTTCTTCATTTAAAGCGAAGCGAACTTCTTGTTTGATTGGTTGTTAAAAAACGAGCTGATGTCACTGAGGCGAGTGAATTCGGGCGCGAAGGGTTTTACACCATAAACTTTGGTGTGAAGTTAAAGATGGACGCCGCAGTGAAACGCTGGGACGCGCAGGAAGCAGCAGCATCAATCAAACACTCGAAGACACGAATGCTGTGTGTGTCAGGAGAATTATTGTGGCTTTTATGTGATTTTACGGCAGCAGACTAAACTAAATACTCATCAGTGTAAAACAATAAATCTCCCATAAATCCATAAAGACGCAGATAAATCCCCTTCAGCGGGCCGGCTGAGGGGCTCCGGCGGGCTGCGGGACGGACGCCTCCGCCGGAGGGTCGCCAGCAGGACGGGAGGGTGTGTCCCAGGTGTGCTGGACACGCGTGGACGAGGACGTGTTCAGGTTCGGGTTCGCTTGGAGCTACTTGTACTTCATAGAAGCTTTTCACTGCTTTTCAGTGGGAAACTGAGCCAAAGCTCCGCCCCCGACAGGCGCCCCCAGGTCACCTGTCACACGTCTCCCAGGTCACATGTCTCCCAAGTCACACGTCTCCCAGGTCACCTGTCACACGTCTCACAGGTCACACGTCTCCCAAGTCTCCCAGTTCACACATTTCCCAGGTCTCCCACCTGTCACCTGTCACAGGTCTCCCAAGTCTCCCAGGTCACCTGTCACACATCTCACAGGTCTCCCTGGTCACTTGTCAAATGTCTCACAGGTCACACGTCTCACAGGTCACACGTCTTCCAAGTCTCCCAGTTCACACATTTCCCAGGTCTCCCACCTGTCACCTGTCACAGGTCTCCCAAGTCTCCCTGGTCACCTGTCACATGTCTCACAGGTCACACGTCTCCCAAGTCTCCCAGGTCACCCGTCCGACTCGACGTTTCCTGCCTGAGAGTGAAGCGAGTCATCGTGTCAGACAGCCAAGTGGCAGCACTTCACCTTTAACATCACAGGTGCTCCGTGTTCACCTCGCCACAGATGCAGGATTCCTGCACACGCTGACAGGAAACTCAGGATTTCTGAACACCTGACGTGCGAGGAGTCACTACATGGACCTGGTCTGCAGTCCGAGTCACGTCAGGCTTCAGGTTAGTCTGCACCTCCGCCCACATGTCCACAAGCCTGAGACATCAACCTCAGAACAAATTTGAGTCTTCTCAGAGGAAAAGCAGGCGACGAGTACTTCCTGCTGTGACATCACTGATGCAGGAAGTGAAGCTCGAGGTCCAGTCGTCGGTGTGTTGTTTTTCCCACAAAATATGTCTCTGAAAGAAATTATTCATCAGCTCGTGTTTACCTGCCGCCTTTATGGACACGTTCACACACATCCACACCATAAAGCCCTGAGAACAGCCGCAGCTCGCCGACGGTGTGTGTGTGTGTGTTTTAAAATGATTAACCTTTACAGCCCATCAGCTTCCTGCAGCTCCGCTCGTCTCTCAGGACCGTAAACGAGGACGGACTTTCTGTCAGAAATGGACGCCGACGTCGCTGTCGGTTCTCCGTGTTGGCTTCGTCCCCAGCAGCTCGCGGTCTGAGCATCCAGCCAGGAACCAGAGTCCTGACTGAGAGCAGACCGGATCCAGTTTGGCTCCGCGTCATGATGATAACACGATGACTGCCTTAAATTTTACTTCAGTTTCCTCCTTCTGCTCTTCTGCTCAGCCTCCGAGTGTCGGCGGGCAGGAAGCTCGTCACATCGGGACACGTTCAGCCTTTTCCCGCTCGCTGGAATCACCGGGTTTTAATGAGACTGCTGTTAAATTAAATTCATTTCAAAATGTCCTTCAGCAGCTAAAGTTATGAAGTAAACGCAGTGGAATAAAAGGTGCCTCCAAAGTGTAGTGAAGCAGCAAAATACTCAAGTAAAGTACCACAAAGCTGAGCCCGAGTACAGCCAGAGTACATCCCGAGTACAGCCAGAGTACAGCCAGAGTACAGCCAGAGTACATCCCGAGTACAGCCAGAGTACATCCCGAGTACAGCCAGAGTACATCCAGAGTACATCCAGAGTACATCCCGAGTACAGCCAGAGTACAGTCAGAGTACATCCAGAGTACAGTCAGAGTACAGCCAGAGTACAGCCAGAGTACATCCCGAGTACAGCCAGAGTACAGTCAGAGTACATCCAGAGTACATCCAGAGTACAGCCAGAGTACAGCCAGAGTACATCCAGAGTACATCCAGAGTACAGCCAGAGTACATCCCGAGTACAGCCAGAGTACAGTCAGAGTACATCCAGAGTACAGTCAGAGTACAGCCAGAGTACAGCCAGAGTACAGTCAGAGTACATCCAGAGTACATCCAGAGTACAGCCAGAGTACATCCCGAGTACAGCCAGAGTACAGTCAGAGTACATCCAGAGTACAGTCAGAGTACAGCCAGAGTACAGCCAGAGTACATCCCGAGTACAGCCAGAGTACAGTCAGAGTACATCCAGAGTACAGTCAGAGTACAGCCAGAGTACAGCCAGAGTACATCCCGAGGACTGAACCGAGGACTGAACCGACATGAACACAAGCTGCTCCAGTCGGCCGTCTGTCCATCACCCAACCTGCGGTCCAGGCTGTCGGTGAAGGTGGACAGGAAGCGTCTCCTCTTCCTCCCTTCAAACCGTTGTGGTGTTAAAATTCACAGGTGCAGGCTGGGTAAACAATGGCGGGAAGCGGGAGCCAGGAGGAGACGGGCCGGCTGCCCCCATCGTTAGCATGCTGCAGGAAGATTAGCATTTTCAGCGGGCAGGGAGGTGCGAGTCCTGCGGGGTCGCGTCGGGGTCGTGACCTTCGACCCGCCGAGAGCTGAGGAGCAACAAGGCTGTTAAAGTGTCACCAATCGGCATGTGTGGAAGGCCAAATTATGAGATTATTACAAGGCAAACAGTGACACACACACACACTGTGTGAGTGTGTGTGTGTCACTGTGTGTCTGTGAGACTGTGTGTGTGTGTGTGTGTGTGTGTGAGACTGTGTGTGTGTGAGACTGTGTGTGTGTGTGAGACTGTGTGTGTGTGAGACTGTGTGTGTGTGTGAGACTGTGTGTGTGTGTGTGTGTGTGTGTGTGTGTGTGTGTGTGTGTGAGACTGTGTGTGTATGAGACTGTGTGTGTGTGTGTGTGTGAGACTGTGTGTGTGTGAGACTGTGTGTGTGTGAGACTGTGTGTGTGTATGAGATTGTGTGTGTGTGTGTGAGACTGTGTGTGTGTGTATGAGACTGTGTGTGTGTGTGTGTGTGAGACTGTGTGAGTGTGAGACTGTGTGTGTATGAGATTGTGTGTGTGTGTGAGACTGTGTGTGTGTGTATGAGACTGTGTGTGTGTGTGTGTGTGTGTGTGACACTGTGTGTGACACTGTGTGTGAGAGTGTGTGTGAGAGACTGTGTGTGTGTATGAGACTGTGTGTGTGTGAGTGTGTTCTTGAACTTGAGTCCAGTTCTGACAGGTTTTCTTTGGCTCGCGACTCGTCGGCTGACTGACCAGCAGACTGACTTTGAGCATCAGGTCCACCTGAGCGCTGAAGTCATGTGGGAAACAGTTTCAGGGTCCGCAGACCATCAGCCAGGACCAGAACCCGTCTGTGCTGACGTGCTGGTTGCTCTGACACCGGTTTCCTTCTTCACTTCAGTCACAAGTTCTGCTCTCAGGTGTGAAACCAGGACTCGACGGGGGTCAAAACGAGGCCACGAGCGTCTCATAAAACTACAACACAGGTGACTTCCTTTAATTCTTTCATTGGTTAACTATTGACTGGGTTTAACAGCCTGCGGGCCGCAGAGGAAGACACAGAGCTGAAGCACATAGAAGAGACACGACATTTGCCCTCATGTGGAGGTGGTGCAAAACCCCCAGTGTCCTCCTCTCC